>NC_055661.1:28947900-29025400 GCF_017976325.1 Chelmon rostratus
TTATAGAATTTCATTTAAAGCTTCTTCCATTGGTCACGCCACCTTAAATCGATAATGTGAAGAATCACATCCTCTTCCTCTTCCTCTGTATGTCAGTTGCTTGTCTGTAATATTTGACAGCTGATCCAACCTTTTTTTAATTCTTCGTCGTGTTTAAAGCCGCGCCAACGCTACCCCGAGACCTCGCGTTCATTACAGGACGCTGACCTGAACTGTGTGACCTCGCTCTGTTATTTTACTGCCATTCGAGGTTTAGTTCGATTTCTCACATGACCGACCAGGCGCGGAGTCCCAGCAGGAGGAGCAGGACTGCCAGCGCGACTAATGACTATCAGCTGACTCCTTCTTTCACTCGACAGACACACAGACATTTTTATTCAGTGGACAATGAGCTGAGTGACTGTCCTCAGTGTTAGGCCTCATGGAGGGACCATGTGAGTCTCAGCTGATGCCAGCTTTAACTGCACCGCTGGTTTGAACAGGAAAATGGGCAGCTGGCGATCCTTTGCTACTTCAACGGTTTTTCCAGCCTCTGATGGCTGAAGGGAAGACGAGAGGACGCGAGTATGTGGTGCTCGTTTTCAGTTTCCCCAGAAAGGACGCCAGCGAGTGACGTACCCGATGAGTTGTAGGTTTCTTAAGCTCGTGAGTTTTTGGGTATAAGCGGATTAATTCTTGACTCATGTTGTTTGGACGCTAACCCATCCGTTGAAAGAGTTAATGTGCTGTGCTCAAGTTGGCAGAATTCTTCCAGCAGGGTTTCTGGTGACTCACCTTTAGCTGCCACGCTTCCCATAATGATATATAACAGAGAAAAGCAGGAAACCCTCACATTTGAGACGCTGTAATCATCATCTTTGCATCGATGGTCGTCACCATGCACCAGCTTTGACGAGGAAGGCAAAACGAGGCCAAAACGAGGCAGTAAAGTCAGAATCACCTTGAGACTCAAACAGGGCTGGGCTGTCAGTCACCTGAAACGAACTGATCATGAGACAAAGAGGTGAGAGGGACAACAGGAATGGATCCCTGATGCAGCACCAGAATGTCCCACTGCACCTGAACGTCCGGCATCGGTCGGGTGACTGGCAAGCAGGGCTGTCAACAGACTTGCTGGGGCCCGGGGACAAGAGACCATCATAGGGCCCCCAACTCTAGCCCTAATTCTCTGGCTTCTTGTCCCCCTTTTAAAAACTTCATCATTTTCACGTTCACCTCTATGATCTTCCTCTCTTTTTCTTTTTCTTTTCTTTTCTGCGCACCCAATTTATTACGACTCGCCATGTTTAAAGTTTTTAACAATGACAGATTTACGTAAATTTCCCGCTTCAGGGCACGTATGTAGCGTAGCCTTAAGTGTGCTAGAGCGGGGTCAAACCATTCTCTGCTAAGACGAGGGGTAGGGGTGTTGTGCAAAAAAAGGAAAATATATGTATTTGAAATATTTAATATGTTAAAGTTTTTAAGTATATGTTGAGTAGAAAATAATATTTAATTCATCAGGCAATGATTTAATTAAAAAGAAATATGTGAATGTAAAGTAAAATAAATTAAGGGTCATTCAGGGGCCCCTATGGTCCTGAGGCCCGGGACAACATACCCGGTTGCCCCCCCCCCCCCTGTCGACGGGCTTGCTGGCAATACCACACGTATAACCCCGACCAATCACGGCACGGCTTATTTCACAATCACGCGAGTTCAGCAACACTGGAGAGAGCAGCTGATTGGTCAATGCTCAGGAACACGTTGTGGAAGAAGAAAAATTCAGACATGCCAGAATTTTTGTGGGGCGTCCCAGACGCTGCACGACAGGTCGCTTAGCATTTCAAACTACACGGGAACAGACGCCCGACTTGGAGCTGGATTAATGTGGTCTGGTTCTAGCATGTTCGAGGAGGAGACTTCAGCACAGACAAGGAGAAGTCCGGGCGGCACTCTCCAAGACCGTCCCTTTGTCTGGAGAAGAGCCACCTCCCGCCTCTGGCCAACAGGAAACGATCCCCTCAGCTGTCCATAAACCAGATCCCAGGAGAGCGCCACTGAACTGACCTCCGCTCGGCTCTCTGTCCTTCATCTCTCCTTTGTTCCAACCCCACCTGTAGGGTGGACAGAAAACTGATTCCTCTCAGAGCTCTGAGCAGCTTTCATCCACCAAAGAACAGAAACCGACTTATTTTACACTCAAAGAACTAAAATATCAAATCAATTTAACAGAAAAATCAACCGATTTAAAGTGTGGACATTCTTCCTCATCAGTGTGGACGTGACCTCGGCGTGAAAGGCTGAGGAAGACAAATGTAGAGGAAGGAGACGGACTGAGGCGTGAGGGTTTGATGAATGTGGAGACAAAGCGGGCTCGTGTTGTTCTTCTGTTAGCACGTCGTGGAGCTCGTTGAGCGGCAGCCTGCTTCTCTCAGCCCGTGTTTACCCTCTCATTTGTTTTTAATCCATCAGCTGAGCCTCGGCTCGAGGAGAGAGGAGAGAGGTGAAGCGAGGACGGAAGGAAGGACGCAGCGAGGAGGAGGAGGAGGAGGCACCCGATGAACACGTCGGACATGACAGCTCACTCCTTCCACCCGGTGCAACGTGCTTTATTTCTAGTACATTTCCATCCTCTCCTGTTGGTGTGACTTGTCTATATTTAGTATTCCATTTGCTCATTTCAACCTCGGCTCTCCCCCTCCTCTAATTCCTGCTCTCCTCTCCTCTGTATCGGGGGCCAGGGCACTCGGAGGTACTCGAGGCAAAACTCTCCGAAACGGAATTGCTGTCGCCTTTAATTTAACTCAAGCGCTTTCCGAATCCAATCTTGCCCCCCCCCTCCGCAGTTTCTCTCTCTCTTTCCCTTTAACCTGTTGGATGTTGTTGCTCTGAATTTTAAGCGAGCTCAGACTTTAAATCTCGCTCTTTATTTCTGTGTTCTCTCTAAAGGCTGTGAGTGAAAACTTGATGTTTTTATTTATCTCACAGCTCCTCAGAAAGTCTCTCAGCTACGTTGAGAGCAGTGTGGTTAAACTCTTCATCACAACAACGCAGCAGCTCCTGCTTCATCGCTTTAGCATCTCCAAACTGAAAAACATTAAAAACTAAGCAGCACATCCTGCCACACACAGGCTCATGTTTGCCTTAAATATAAAAGTTGCAGTAATACACTGATGTACTGATAATCTTCTCATGAATACTCTCTCATGAATAAAACACACGCATTCACCTGGATGATACCATCGAGCTGTGACGCTCCACTCCAGCTGGTCAAGCGTTTTGGCTTTGTTGGGGATGGAGAACTCAACAGTTGCCAGTTTGTTGTGTTTTGGCATTAAAATATTGGTTTTGGGACTTTTGGGAATCCGGCTGTCTCGGATTTGGGCTGAAAGTCCAAACTTCCACAGAGTTTCCTGGATGTCACATTGCCTGGTCAGTCAGCGGCTCAGCGTTGTCTTTGCTACCTCCAACATGTCATTAGCCTTCACTACAAACACTGTAGGCTTGCGTTTATTCTTTCTTCTTGTAATTACTCTCGAGGTTAGGTCTGCTTTAGCGTGTCTCCAGACATCTGAATTACCCCCCGCATCTCTGATCTGCTCAGTGATTGTGATCTGGTGTTTGGTTGGTGGTCATTGACACAATCGACCAATCAGAGTTTAGTAGGTGGAATATTAAGTGGTAATATTATCTTTCTGTTTCACAAAAACAGCATCAGGAAAAGTAGTAAAATGGCGACAAATCTAGATTAAACAGGCAATAAATAACTTTTTTCTTTAGCTTATCATTATGAATGTTGATTGCACAGCTGGAGCCGTTGCTGCTAGCAGTAGCCATGTCGCTAACGCTAGCAGCCAGAAAACAAACCAGAAGCTGCACAGAAGCCTGGACCATCGATGTTTTTCTCCTGGAACAACAGAAAGAACGGATGCTTGTTTCTGGCTGCTAGCCTTAGCCGTCCAGTTGTCTTTGCAACAGCGGCGCCAAAAATAACTCCACTTGGAAGCGTGGGGGTGGGAAAGCTGAAAAGTTGTCTGTTTCCACTCTACAGGTTTTTGGAAGTCGACTCACAGAAATATTCAAAATGTTTTTGTCCACTTCCAGACGTGAATGTGACGGCACTTTACTCTGAACATCAGGCACCGGGTATGTTATGTATGTTGTATGTTGAAGTTCCCACTCTGTAGAGTTTTTCATGCAGAAACAGATTCCACACGGGACGTGCAGCAGTCATACAGCATGTGGTAACACAGGATGTGGTAACACTGTGAAACTCTGACACCTTTTTCTTCTCTAATATCAGCAATGAGAGTGTGTTTGTGTGTCTGTGTCTGTTTGTGTTTGTGTTTGTGTGTGTGTGTCTGTGTGTGCGTGTGTCTGTCCATGTGTGTGTGTGTGTGTGTCTGTGTGCGTGCGTGTGTGTGTGTGTGTTTGCACGTGTGTGTGAGAGAATTGTTGAGACTTTTATCATTTTTTCACACACTTCATCAAATTGACAAAGAAAAACGTTAAACATCTTTTTTTTAGTTTACATTGTTTTAATTTCCTTAATCGAACCTTTAAAGTGAAAGAGGAGAAACTCGTTTTAAAGAGAAATCTAGTTCATTTCTTCCTTCCAGCGCAAAGTTGGCCTCAGTGTGCCGACTGTAAGAATTACAGCTCGAAGAGAGTCTGAATCTCCGAGGACGACGACGTTTGATTGACAGATGTGATTTCTGGCTCTGAATCTCACTTCAATCTCTTTTTGCGTGGCTAAGATGGAAAAGTTTGCATGTTGGTTAAAAAAAACAAAACAATAAAAGATGATGAAAACCAGAGTTTTATAATGAATGATTGAAACTATGAAAGAGTCTCTGCAGCTCTTTCGATCACGTCGCCTCGTCGCGTCCTTCAGGATGAAGGAGTTAAAGCGGCGCTCCACTAACTTCACACATGAAGCTCAGCTAACAGTTGCACACTGTCTGATAAATAACCCTGATGATGTCGTCGGGGTTATCTGAACAAGGCATTGGGGACTTTTACAAAAGAAAGGCTGTGCTTCGACTTCGGGGGGGTGGAGGTGAAAAGGTGTAGTGACCCACACCACCTGGACTAGAAGTCCAGATTGTTGACTTGTATCATGCTAGCCGTCTCTTTTTTGAGCTGTTAGCTTTGCGGTTGTTTTTTAGCACCCCCAGCGCTCCGCGGACACCACACCTGCTCTGACCCGGTTTGCCTGGCAGGTGTTGGTGAATTACTCTCCGGCAGATGTCTGCTGAATCCTCTCACTTATTGATATTCTTCTGGCTTTGCTCTGAGTGGATCTGTGGCAGAGAGTCAGGATCTGCTGCCAGAATGGGAAGATTATTGGGCTGGACCAAGCCGCTGACAGGGATTCAACATAATCACACTATTTCACTGCGTCGCACCTCTGGGAAAGTTGTGGGTTTGTGTGCGCGTGTGTTTGTGTGTGTCGAACAGTCTGGAGAAAAAAAAGATGGGTGGAGGTGAAGGGATAGAGCCTCGCCAGAGTGGCTGACAGCGGGATTTAAGACCAGAGCTTCCAGTAAAAAGGCGCTCCTGCACAGGTCTGTGTTCCCATCTGGATCACAAAGCTGCAAAGATCTCGGTTTTATTCTTCTTTCGAGAAGACGCAGCCAGCGAGCCTGAGACTGCTTGTTTTCTGTTTTCTTTTGTCAAGTTATTTCCACAGTTTCTCATTTTTAGTGTCACAGCTCTAGTTTAGCTGCTTCGACTCTGGCTTCATCTCTGCTTCATTGAGAGATGGGACATTTAGCCTCGTTAGAACCGTTGCACCAATGCTTCTTCAAACTGAGGCGTAGCGACGGAAACGTAAAAATACAAACATCATGCAACTCATTCTACTCTTGCTCACATACAAATGTGAAACTAATTTGGTTTATAAATATTTCAGATAGATACTGTGTTGTGCTTGTATATTTACGTATCATAGAGGATGACTATGTGGTCTGTGCTGGTTTGGTTATTATATGTTAGCATATCAACAGGACGGCAACGTCCACCCAAAGGCCCTGCAAACCTACTGTCTCTGCATGAAATGCTGAGCTTTACAGGTTGTAAAAGTACAGGTTGGAGTGGAGGCAGAAACACCAGAGGAACGGTAGAAAATATGTGTTCCTATAATTTAAAGTAATTTAATCATGATTCATTAATTATCTATTTGTCATATCAACAAAATAAAAGCACAGATAAGTCACAGGAATAGTAAAACTGTAGGAGCTGCACACATAAGCTGTCAATCATCCAGGTAGAGCGGTGTTCAGGTGACTTCCACCGTGTGGCCTCTGATTGGTTCAGAGGGGCTGGAAGGAAAACTCGCTGTGATGTTTTCATTTTTAGTTGCAGCCTCTCACAGTGAAGTCGACGTTATATAACTTCAGATGTGACCCGCATCCTCGCCGCGCTGACTCGCCACCATCGACTTTTCACTTCACTTTTAGCTCTGAACTCACTGACGCTCAACACTCACACACACACACACCGACACACACACACACCAGCTGGCTCAGACACACACACACACACACACACAGAATGATGCATTCAAAAACATCTTCTCCTGGAAACGGATCACATTCTCAGTGTTTCTCACACATGCCCACAGACTGACGCACTCCCATGTTTACAGGAATCACAGCATAAACAGACTCAGACAAAGTTTCAGCGGGTTGAAGCTGATCGGCCTCGTCTCCGTCACGTCTCCACTCCAGGTTTCAGCCGATCCAAGCACGCGCCAGCAGCTCCTGCTTTATTGACCAGTGGCTGATTGCTTTGCCTGAAGGCATCATTTTGGCTTATAACCATTTAGATCCGTCAAGAAACACGAGCAGACGATCAGACGGGTTGGAAACAAACCTCCAAATTATCTTATTTAGAAAAGAAAACAATGGCGAATGTAAAATTAGCATCCAAACTGTCTGCTGTAAGCATTCGTCTCCCAGAGCGACTCGGCTTTGACTGCATCCACCACAGTTGTCTGGAGGGATGAGGGATCATTACTAATTTAAGGTGGTGCGCATTATCTGGGTGTTGGACCCTAAATCAAGACTATTTTAGCAAATGATAACGCTGCTCAGCCTGCTGGGAAAAGTTTGTTTTGCCCTGACAAGTGGCCTTGAGCAGGCCAACAACAGATAAATGTGGTTTAGTCGTGCGGCTGAATGAATACGTGGCCGCGTGTGCAGAAATGTCTCCTTGAAAGAATAAAAGTCCAGGTGAAGCTAAGTGAGATCAGACTTTATCCTCAGCAGCATGTGTAAACACGTCAAACACACGTATGAGTTCCTTAAATGCAGCAGCAGAAAACTTCCTCCACTTCTCGCTGTACGAGGACTTTGTCTGAGACTGTAAGTGCACAGAGCTGCAGAGTCGACGTGTCCTCAGCTGGTTTCTGTTTGCATTACTTCTTGTCTTACATTATGCTAATATCAGAGCTCCGAGCGCTCGCTAATCATGCTCCGTTGGTATCTGCAATTATTCTGAGAAACAGGAGATCAGCGGAATGAAGACAATAAATGAATAAAACTAAAAATACAAAGAAAGCTCAGAAAAAAAAAGAGAGCATGACGCACGCACGCAGCAGGCTGCTGTGTGTCCTGGATTCAGCGTCCTCAGCTCCCCTCATCACCACAACTGTTGCACAGCACAGTTCAGAAGCCAGTTTCCTGCTCTGTGCATCCATCCCTCTCACTGCCTCCATATCTCCCAGAGTTCATTGCTCTGTGGGGAGCTACAGGTGTCCACCAGGTGCCCCCACGTTGCATTACGTATCAGCAAATGAATCGATCTTCAATTTCTCTAAAATCACACGCTCTGCAGCAGACACTGTACATACGATCCAGGAAGCTCTGCATGCAAACCGTCAGCTGCGGCCTAACCATAGCGACAGTCTGGTTAGCTCGTCCAAATCAAGTCCGACTGAAGCCGCTGGAGCAAAACTGACGTGTGCGAGAAGGTCCACACTTCCTGTTTTTAGCCTGGACACGTCGTTTTAATCGAGCATCAACTGAAACGACGTCGTGTAACATGAAAAACGTTAAGTTCACTTTCTGGATCACCAGATCCTGATGACTGGACCTCGACTACCTCTGCCTGTATGGTGCGTCTGGTGTGGGCGGTGGGCATCAAATGACATGAAATAATGTGAAACAACACGAACGTGGCCATCGAGTTTCACTTCCAGTCGTCTTCAAGCGCAGCAGAGAGAACAGACGCCGCACTAACGAGCGGTGACTACAGACCAACTCCAGCACAGACCAAAGGACGCATGAACTGATGCACTTGAACAGGATTCAGCTGACACTGAACGCATCATGTCTGCTAAATAGGTGGACTGCTTGTGCCTCTGACGGGATTTGGCTTTGCTCTTTGAGGGAGCTCTCAAACAATCAGAGCAGCAACAATAATCCTCAGAAAGAAAGCAAACAAGCAAATTTCCCAAGATTTTCAAACGTTAAAATTAAAAATTGATGGAAATGCCCTGTTAAAGCACAAATGTGGCCCCTCCACCTGCCGCGTATGCCTCTGCTGACGAACATGCAGAAGAGCAGAGACGTGCGGCGGCATCTCCACCTGCAGCGTGTAGCGCTTCATCTTCATCATGACATGAGGACTGACGACAGAAGTCCGGTGGTCTCGACTCAGCAGAGATCGTCTTTCGCTTCCGATCTCATTCAGCGATGAGACAGTAAACCCACAACGCTTTACATCTGCTCAATTGTTCCTTAACGGTCCCGTCATCTGTCCTCCGGCGTGTCGCAGACAAACAAAGGCACTTCTGTTGCGCTTGTGTCTGGATGGGAGCCGGCCTCCGTGATTATATCACTGAAACACCCAAACCACACGCTGTAAATTTCATGCCGCGTAAAAAACTTCATTACGGCCTTTCCAAGTCATCGCATGGTTTTTACTGTTAATTAAAATTCCATTTACGGGACTCGGGTAGAAAGAAAAAAAATCTGTCGTCTCAGCAGTCTGGGACACATAATGGATGCTTTATGAATTGTCAGTGAAATGAAAAAAAAAAGAGTTTAAAGACAGTTGGGACAGAAATGGCAGCCATTGTGAAATTTAAACAAGGGTTGGCTCTGGAACGGCAGTGCGGTTTGCGATGTGGGCCGGTTCATGCGCTGCTGGCGACAACCGAAGGGTCCAATATTTCACACTACAGGCGAAGATCTCAGCTTCTCTCATGCATTAACAACACATTAAGGCCTGATCAACCAACAGCAGGCTGGTGAGAAGTCTGGAGTCACGCAGGCCGAGCAGAAATCGATGCACAGGGAATCGATTAAAAAGGCCATGAGATGCATGGCCGCCTCCTGTACCAGCTTCTCGAGGCCGGGGGCAGAGCGCCGCGCCGAGTGTCTCTTCCGTTCACGAAACCATAACTAGACGCGAATGTCTCATTTGTGGATTACATACATGCACTGGCCCTCTGAGTCAGGGTCGTCTCGCTCGGTCGGGTTTAACGCCGTCATTTTCTCTTTGTCTGCAGCTCTGCTCTGCTACCGCTCGCTGTTTCATGCCTCAGATGCATGAAGCCTCATGTGTTTCCAGTTAAAATACTGGCCCAGTCGCCGCCGGTCTCAATGTGTGATTGTGCTGCAGTTGAATAATTAGTCTGAGGTGACAGAAAAGCAATACAGCGCATCCAGCAGGAGGAACACACCGCCATAAAGACGTGGTTTGGGTTGTGCTGCAGTGCCAGGCCTGCGTCTTTAACCCTTAATCCACCACGGACAAATCCTGGATTTACTGTAAAGAGTCCAGAAATAGAGCTGGAAGATTTATTGTGTGTGTAAAAGAAGGCAGCGGACTGTCACGGGCATCTAAAACAACTGAAAGCGAGCTCACCTGAAATGTTGCTAATGTTGCTAATCTTATTATCTGAAAGCTTGTGTTTTTGTTACAGTTAAAAGCTGTAATAAATCATTTTAAATGCAGCAATAACGACAATAAAAAAAGTGAAATACTTCAGTTTTTTTTCTACAAAATGTCTTCAAAGACTGAAACATCCAGCAAACACTTGATGAATGAAAAGTCCAATATTTACTCTCCTTTTAGCTCCAGTTTGGTCTCCACCAAGTCCTGAGAAAAACATCTGGCTCGTTAGCTGCTAGATGCTAAATGTTCCTCACCTGTTCGTCTCTAACTGTGTCTGTCTGCTGCAGTGGGTTTTTTAACAGAAGCTTGTTTAATGGTAAAATCATCCCATTTATCACCCGTTCACACACTGAAGGCAGCAGGCCATTCCTACCGGTCGACAGGAGAAGCCGGAGATCGAACCAGCGACCCTACAATCAGTGGACGACTCGCCCGGTTCATGAAAACCAGACAGGAAGTACAGCAACACCAAAACTAGGAGCGAAAAGAAGCTAAAACCGAAATGCAGAAGCAAAAATAAAACTACTCACTATGGAGAAGTGTCGTATTATCATAGAAATTATATTATTAGGTTGACAGATTAGAACGCATCCATTATTTTAATGTTGTAAAGGGTCAACGTGGAGTCACTTTAGTTTCTATACTGTTTTGGCACTTAAAGGATTACTTTTTCACCGCAGATTATGCTTTAATAGAGGCTGCGCACGGGTGCCCCAATTACTCACATTATACGGATATACGCGCCGCTCCTCTGGGGCTAATTTCTTCAATACGACTCCAAATGCCACCAAAGTTGTCTGGGTGAGTAAATGGGCGTATTTAATGCTACAAATAAAGTCCAGGTTGTAAAAAACGAAAGTTATCCTTTAAATCTTCATCGATTTCATTGGCTGATTGTGTGTTTTGTTTGTAGAAACTTTATTTGCAAAGTAACAAGTGACATATTGCATCTGCTAAAATACAACATTAAATTTAAGTTCTCAAGTGAAGCAAAGTACATCAAAATATTTGTACTTCATTACTTTCTGTCTGTGACAGTGATGAAACGCTGAACCGCACTAACCCCTTTACTTTGCTTGTGTCGTGTCAAAGCAGAACGTACGTATAGAGCAGGATAAACAGCAGCTGCCAAAGCTCACAGACAGACAGTTATTTATATTTACCTGCACCAGCAGGTAAATAATGCAGCAGCGACAGCGACATCATTACCGCACAGCTTCTGCTGCTCTGCAATTTACTTCTGAGCGTTGCGTAGAGTTTTTTCACAATATTGTACGAGGCAGTTTACATCCCCGTGAAACCAATAAAACAATAACCTCGGTCAGAGTCTCACAAAACGTTTTCTCCCGCTGAAGCGTATAATTTTAAAAGATGACTTTGGCACACACAGACGACATTACAGTAGCTTTTCAGCTGCAAACAGCAATTATGCGCTGAGTGAATCTTGGGTCAGAGCCAGGTTGTAAAGACAGGAGGCTTTGAAATTTGCCTGGAGATATCCAGCAAGGACACTTTCAGTCACACAACAACAGCGCCGAGGAGGAGAGTGCTGCTCCTTTCGTCGTGAGACGTCGTTAGTGAATGCTGCGGGCTGCAGAGCGAACACGCTGACAGACGAGCTCCTGGACTCGACTCTCTGTGGAGCCACAAGTCCTGTCAGACGGCTCTGACACCTGTTAGCAGGTTTAAACTGATCACACATGTAGCATGTAGGCTTTTCATAGTTGGGCTATTTTCAGTCTGGTTCCAGGCTCCTCCAGGATTTTAATAGCAGAAGTAAACACAAAAAAATATCCAAGTTGCAGGCAGGATTGTATCAGCAGCTGTTCAACGATGCCGCTGTCTGGATGATGCAGCCAAAGATCAGGTCAGCAACTGAGGATGAACTGTGTGCGTCTGTAGTTCAGCAACACAACAGACTGATGAGTCTGATCAGCTGCAGAAGTCAGAATCTCCCGGCTTAACTGTTAGAAATGTGATGAACCATTTGTAAAGAATCTTATTTTTGACAGCAGTTTCTCATTCCTCAAACAGATTGATAACGTGATCAGAGCGAGTTTTTATCAATTACGTACTTTATCTAAAGTAAAGCCTTTTTTAAATCGCACTATTCACGCTTTTATCAGCTCACGAATAGACTACTGTAATGCTCTCTACGTTGGTGTTTCCCAGTCTGCCCCGAGCCGCCTCCAGCTGGGGCAAAATGCAGCAGCTCGTTTCCTGACGAACACTTCAAGGCGTCAGCACATCACCCCGGTCCTCTTTTCCCTCCACTGGCTTCCAGTTTCTTTTAGGATAGATTTTAAAATGTTACTTTTTGTTTTTAAAGCCCTCTACGGCCCAGCTCCTACTTATTTGACAGAACTTCTCTCCGTCCGAAACCCAAACAGGGCGCTAAGGTCCTCAAATCAGTTATTACTGGAAGTCCCAAGGGCCAGGTATAAACACTGGGGGGGGTCGAGCCTTTTCCGTCGCTGGGCCCAGACTCTGGAACAAACCGCCCCCTGACATGCGCACCATCACAGACTTTGGCCTCTTCAAAACTCGGCTCAAAACATCTTTTTAGACTGGCTTTTAATACACAGTAATGTGGTGACATTTTATTTTATCTTCTTTTATCAAACCTTATTTTATTTGCATTTAATCTGTTTTTATTTTCCTGATATGTGCTCTATTGTTGCTTTCTTTTAATCTGTTTTTCATTTCTAATTTCACTGTTTGTTTTTAACTGGAAAGCACTTTGGCCACCGTGGGTGTTGTAAAGTGCTATATAAATACATTTTGATTGATTGATTGATTGATGATCAGGGTACCTCTGGTATCTGGAGGAGTATTGCTTATTTAATCTTCTCATTTTCACGTTGCAGCTACAGGTTGTGAACGTTAATTAACCTGTCAGTCAAAACTGTCTCTACGCCTCAGCCAGCTACTGTCCCATCTTATCTTCAGGCAGCTCAGAGCAGTTGTTCAGGGGAAGATGGCGCTCTTTGTGTTTACACGACACTGAAATATTTCCATCTCATGAAGCTGTTTTGGCAGTTTTGTGTGTGTTTGCAGGTCCAGCAGAGACAGAGCAGCGTTAGCATTCACTCGAGTCGGGTTTATGGCCACCTGACAAACCTTTTACATCTGCTTTGGTCTCCACCAACTCCTGAGGGAAATATGTGGCTAAATGTTCCAAAACAATGAGCTGAGAAATGCTCAAATCAACAAACCGTCCGCGACAGACTGTCCGTCAGCGACCTCCAGACTGACACAAAGAAGAGCTTCTGATCAGACGCCGCTGTCGGCAGCGTGGCATCGTTCGTCTGCGCCTGTCACATAAACCTGCTCCACGATGCAACAACGCTGTGTTCAGGTTTGGTTAGGTTCAGAAAAATCCTGATTCGGGTTAAAATAAGCACTCTGCTCTGGTCATCATGGTTACAATAATAAACACACAGTTACGGTTGTGGAACGATGGTGGTCATGCTTCAAAAAAGAAAAATGGACTGTGGGATTGACAGGAAACGAGCAGCCGTCTCTTGTGTTGAAGTCGTGTTTCCTCGACTCATCCAGCCTGACCTCCGCCCTGCGCCGCCTCTGACGCTCTGCAGCAACACCACCTGACTTCCTGCTCCGCTCCTCATAACAGCGCCTGCTTTAACGTTAACTGATGACGTTTTCGGGCACTTACTGAAAAGACTGATGCTGTTAGACCGTCTCATGAAAAATGAAGAGTCTGTCACACTGAGCGACAACAACAACAACAACAAGAATATTAATAATGAAGAAATCACACGCCGAGTCTAGAAACAGGGATACAGAATGAATGTAAAATAAGATGGAGAATAAAACCCACTTAATAATGAAACCACTGAACAATCGTTAATAAAATATAAATTCATAGAGTGCATAGGATGCATAAAATCAAGTAAAATAAACAATTTAATAGAAGTGCAGCAGTGCAGACGCACAAGGCGAGCTGCTTCCCTGATATCCTGATCCTTTTCCAGAGCTTTGAGGCTGCAGCACCGAAACCTCCAATAAACCAGCAGCGCGCGGTCATGTGACCCACTCTGAATATAAAACTATTGATCAGTGGGGCTCCCCGGGGGCTCACCTGGTAGAGCATGAGACCCACGAGCTATGTCATTTATAATGAAGGCAGAAACGCCTCCCGCACAGAAACACACACTGATTAGTGCAGATTTATATGTTGTAGAATGAAGACTGTCTTGCTGGGATTTTCCACTGCTCCGACCCAAACTTTCATTAACCTTAAGCAGGTGTGTGAGTGGCATTCGGTCCGCTCAGTTCTCCTCGCTGGGACGGACGCTCATATTTCCCGGGTTGGAAAATTACGTAATCTAGAAAGTAATCACGTTTCATCCAGAACGTGCGACTGTAAATCAGGAGGATCTCACAGGAGTGTGACAGTGTGAATGAGGCACAGTTCACACCCGGGTCAGCGCTGACACAAACACACGCAGACAAGTTAAGGTGTCAGTCATCGTCGTTTCGCAGCAGCCGGCGCAGAAACCTCTAAATATTTGATTCTGTTTCCATCAGAGCTTTAAAGAGCCACGCTGGGGAGCTTCACCCCGGGGGAGAGCGAGCAGCAGGATCCTGAAGAGTCTGATTAGAGCCGCGCGCCGTTCACACCTCACAGGAGGCGTCCTTACAACTGCCAGACTACCGTCCTCTCACATGATGCTGCAACAACCCCGCAGTCACCCTCATTATCCAGGAGCCCTGCTGCACACACACCAACAGACAAAGAGAGCGCCGCTGCGGCCACACCGCCGGCACCGGCGCCATCTTTACAACTACTGTCACGTCCTGACGAGGCACCGAAACATCACAAATGTTTTGCAGCGAGAGTTTTTCCCACTTTTCTATGAATCTGTCAGACGCGCCTCGTGGAGGGACAGGGTGAACGGCGGGACGGCGTGTCTAGCATCTCTCACGGCGGCCTAATCAGCGTCTGGGCCCAGTTTGTTGTGGGGGGGGGGGGGGGGGCAGTCTGTGATTGGCTTCTTATCAAAGAGCGAGGCCCGTCACGTCTCCGTCCGCCGGCTCGGCTCCGGCTCCAGCCGCCGCTTCGCCCCGGTTTTAATTATCTCCTGCGAGAGCCGGCTCGTTAGGTCTGTCGGGGGGGGGACGAGCAGTAACCTGCTGTAACCTCGGCCATCTCCTCTGCTCTGTCGCCGCTCCCTCACTCGCTCGCCTCCATCTCCAGCTCCGTCACGTGTTTTCAGCCGCTGCTTCCTCCTGCTGCTCCGTCTCTCCTGACCCTGCTGTCCGTCCTGGGTGCAGGAGTTTTGTTTTTTTTGACGATTATTAGAGAAGATGAAGAGCAGGCACTTTGATTTCTGTGGATTTTGAAGTCAGTTCCATCTCTAACATGCAGCATACAGCCCAAAATCTGATGCAATTAATCAAACTTTCTGATTGGTGCTTCACCTTCTGAAAGCAGTGCGCTGCAGTTAGTTCCTGTTTCCAGCAGAAATCAACATGTTTCAAGTATTTTCCAGTCAAATGTTTCTTGATTATAGTCTACTTTCGGAGTACAGACATTTCTTTCTAGAACATTTTTTGAAACGAGTTGATTAATATTAGCAACACATTGATTTAATATTAGAGCTGGCAGTTCTCTGATCTGCTCTTCCTCCAGGGATCAATAAGAAAATCGCGTCACGCTTCAAGACGCGGACGTTCCTCTGCAGAAACTTCTTGCTGCGAGATGATTTGCATCAAAAACATTTAATTTTTCAGTTTTTTTCTAGAAGAAATGAAACTTTTTGGACTAACAGATACATCAGAAGACAAAAGAGAACTTTTGAAGCGCAAGGTGACGTCCTACTGCTCATTATTATTTAACCCCCCCCCACCACCATCCCGTCTCCCTCTCATCTCCTCCATCTGCTTGTAAAAACGTATCTTCAGGAATTGACAAACGCGCGAGTCAAACTCCGGTCACTGGCTCCACAGCAGCGGGGGCCCGAGAGCGCTGCGAGAGCGAAACCGATCTGCTGCATTTCATTTCATCTTCCACGCGCTGACAGAAGAGTCTGACACCCCGAGAGGAAAAAAAAAAAAACACGTTTGTGGGAAGATGCTGTGAACGCGGGTTCACATCGAGGCCAGCGAGATAACGAGAGCAGAGAGAGAGGCGGGAACTTGTTGACAACGAGCTCTCTCGCCTGCGTCTGCCTGCTTCCTCTTCCTCTTCCTCTCTGCTCTGAAGTCTGAGCGAGGTCCAACAAACTGAGCCAGAAGTAGCAATTACCAGGGGATGATTGCTACCTGTTGTTGACAATGATTCGCCATAAAAATACAATTTCTCAGGTTATTAAATAGGTCTTCCCATCTGAGATGCAGTTTATTGTTAAACCTGCTGGAGCCAATCAATGCAAAGCGCCCCGAGCTCCCTCTCCATCATTTAATTACTCCTCTGTCAATCAATGGAAAACACATTTTAGGAAAGCCGATCAATATGGAGAGGTGACTTAACTGATGAAAGGGATTGTTACCTGACTCACTGACTGACACACACACGCACGCACACACAGACAAACACGCACACACAGACACACACGCACACACACAGAGCTATAATGAAACCACATGCATTGATTGTGATACAGTTTAATGTGTTTCTGTGGGGCAGAGCTCCTTTGTTTGTGTTTGTGTTTGCCGTGAGCCTCCCCCCCTCGCCGCCACCTGTTTACATACGTGTGCACTGATTAGTTACGAGAGAAAACACTCGCGCTCACTAACATTTACGACAGGACAGGCTTCTGTATTCCTGCTTACGCACATTTTGAAAGCATTATTCAGGTTTTGTTGTTATTAAAAGGAACAAAAGGAAGTCTCTGGACGAACATCAGAAACATCCTCCAGCCTCGGGGTGGGCGGGCCAGTGTAAACGTTTGATTGACAGCTGAGCAGACGCAGAGACACAATGTAAACAAAGCTGAAGGGCTGCAGGTCAAAGAGCCAACCAGCATCCTGCTACATGTCTGTTTACTGCCATTAAAAAAGTACCTACTTACATTACATCAAAAGTAACGAATAAGAGCAATTTTTATCACCAAAAACAAAAACCTTTGTTGTTCCTTGTGCATGTTTGCATGTCCGGAGGGTTTGAATCCTTCTGTACGTCTACCTTTGAATGTACTGACTCTGCTGTCACAGCACAGCCTCGTCTACTGCTGATAATAGATGCAATATAGCCATTGCAGCTCTTAATTAGCGATTACATATAAAGTTAAAATCAATGCAAAGAGCCAAATTTTTATTTTAATCACATGAGTAATAGAGTAGAGGGACCCTGCATGTGAAGGAGCTGTTCAACTCACATACTTCCAGGACATAAAGGCTAGCTGAGCTACAAGTGCATGTAAGCAGCTGCGCACAAAAAGTAGGACAGCAACAGCACAGAAGCATCAGGGCTTTTCATTTTTTATTCAGCTGGCAGCAAAGGGAGCAGGAGATACAGTCAATCTTAACAGCAGTCGACTGCCTTTTTGAAAACAACTAAATTACTGATCACTTAAAATTTAACACGACACTCCCCTCACTTCCACTCAGCTGCAAGTAACAGGTAACAACGACGAGGACAGAAGGGGTTTTGTTAGAAATGACACTGAAAAATACGGATGACAGCGTTTAGCATCTGAACCAACGATGGTCAAACGGTTTAAGCTGTTCAGTGTCCGTGAAGTGCTAAATCTATGCTCCTGATATTAAAATATCAGCCAGCCTCTTGGCTCTCTGCACACATCTGTGAGTTTTGTGCCACGTTCAGCCGATGAACTGATTCAGGTCGACACGAACATCTCTGCCCAAACTTCGATGTCAGCAGCAGCTCTGAGCTGTTTTCAGGTCAGGTCGCAGGTCTGAGATTAACGGGTCAGTTCCCGCGCTGAGCTTTGCTCACCTGGAGCTGGTTTTGAACCCACGTCGGACTGTGTGTGTGACAGTGATACATCACATTTACACAGCAGATTAATTAAACTGGCACCTGCTGTTCTGACACAAAGAAGAGAGGGATGAAAAGAGGGAAAGGTTAAAAGATAATGAAATGAAATCTCTGACACACAAGACCTCGCTAATGCTCAGCTCACACACACACACACACACACACACACACACACACACACACACACACACACACACACACACACACACACACACACACGAAAACACGCACACACTCACGGCTCTGGGGATCATCTCTCATTGGCTGGAGATATAAAGAGGGAGTAATAGTTCTGTGACCATCATGAAAGGTGTAGAGTAATTGACCTCTGCTTGGCGATTGATCCAATGATGACAGATAGGATGGATCACATGACCCCATCTGTGTGTGTGTGTGTGTGTGTGTGTGTGTGTGTGTGTGTGTGTGTGTGTAAATGCTGAAGGTGATTTAACCTGCTCTCATACTGCCGTTACAGCGTGATCAGATGAAGGACAAGCTAACTTTATCTCTGTTGGTCCCGACGACCGTTTCCGTCTCTTAGCAGGGCGAGGTGTAAAGGCTGCCGTTGCCGTGCCGACCTGAATGCATCATCTGCAGATTCTCACCCTGTATAAACATCCTCCTGTAGTTCAGTCACAATACACACTCTCAGCCAGAGTGCTGTCATGATGACACACTGCAGGCAGGCAGAAACACACACACACACACCACGCACACCACACACACACACACACACACACACACACACACACCACACACACACACCACACACTAAAGTCCAGACCTTTGAGACTAAGACGCTCGAGCTTTCCGCACACAGACGGAGAAACGCTCCAAGTCGAGATTGTTCTGGTATTAGAAACAGGACGACCAGCAAAGCGGCAACCGACACAGCTGAAGAGCTTTAAGACGCCGGATTAAGCTGGAGATGATCTTCTAACGTCTGGATGAGCACGATGGATGAAATTTAATAGTGCACATCCTCGGAAACGCTCAGAGTGCTACACATCAGTAAGAAGCAATTAAGCCTATGTGAGGGCAGCAAATCCAGATGTGATGTCGGGTTTGAACGAGGAGCAGATGTTTGCCAACATGGAAACAGTTCTATGCGTCTTCCTGCAGCTCTGGGGTCAGCAGCTGGACTCAAAGCAGCGAAATGATTCAAAGCATCCACAGAAACTTCTCAGAGAAAACACGCCGCTTTGCCGATAATTCGCCAAACGCGTCACAGCGTGAAGAAACCATTCCTACCAAAATGATCATCAGTAGATGAACGCTTGCACTTGTGAGAACAAAATGCACATTTTCAGCTCCACTACTGTTTGGAGTATAGTGAGAAGCGGCCGGGATGATTCCTCTGAGCCTTCGTGACCAAACTAGATGATGTCATCCTGCGAGCAGCCAACCACAACACGGCTGACTCTGTGGCAGTCGGCTAGTTTAGCTGTAGTTTGCGACTGTTATTTTATACAAAATGGGTGAATTATTTTCCGACTCTGAGGTGGTGGACGATGACTTTGTTTACGATGGACGTCCTTACCGTTTTGCAGCGTTCGGTAATGACATCATGCACATCAGAGGTAGTTGTCTAGAGACGCCGGATGTTGATAACATGCCACCACGGGCTCAGAGGGGAATAGCAGCAGCATATCATAAGAAAATATTGGAATATGAACGAGTTTCGCCGCAGATTATGCGTTATATAGAGGCTGCGCATGGATGCCCCGAGTACTCGCATTATACGGATATACGCGCCGCTCCTCTGGGGCTAATTTCTTCAAAACGACTCCAAATGCCACCAAAGTTGTCTGGGTGAGTAAATGGGCGTATTTAATGCTACAAATAAGGTCCAGGTTGTAAAAAAACAATGTTATCCTTTAAATTTACAATAAAAATCAAAGAAAAGCTGGAAATCCTCATATTTAAGAAGCTGGAACAAGCAAACTGACATTTCTGCTGGACGAAGAGCTCAAAAAGATGAAACTATTATCACAAAGTTTTAGCATCAGTCTCAGGATGTAATGGGTGTTGCACAGCTCGACTTGTTTAATTCAAAATGCCTCTGAAATATTCTGATTTTCATTGATTCAAGCAACATTTCTACAAATGAAAGAGCAGAGATAATGAAACAGCATGCTATCAGCCCCTAGAAACAGGAAACATGGAGGCTGTACGTATCTGTTCTTCCTCTCTGCAGGTTCAGATCCACAGTGGCTTCTCAGTGGACTCATGACATGAGTAATAACAAGGCGGTTTTAATAAACCTCGATCCTGCAGGGCACAAGTCTTAAAATCTAATTTGAGTCCTGCGCTGCGGAAGTTTAAGAACTCGGGCTTCAAATCCCTCAGCCATCACTTCTGGTTTTTTATAACGATTCACTACTTGTATCATCTACATCTCAAAATTAACAAAAGTTGATTCACTCTTTGAAGGTTTCAGCATAAATAAGCCGAATCCACTTGACAGGTTCTCCTTAGAGGAACCAATTACTCTGAATTCATTATGGAGGCAGAAAATTAGCCGGAATATTTTATCACAACTCGAGTAACCGCTGCTCGGAGGGACGAGAGTCACTCAACACGAGCCGGGTAACAACAGTGTCGCTTCAATTTTGAATGAACTCGTTCATTTTAGCTTTGAAATCAACAGAGAACGGTGAGACGTTTATCTACCGGCTCCTGAAGCTGACACACGTTACTCAGAGGAATCAGTGGCTTTCAAAAGAGATCAGACTGCATGTGGAACAACAGACGGCCGACAAATTCAGGGAAGAACCGAGCGCACGCTGCCAGAACAGCTGCAGAGCACGTTGGCATCGACCCTTCAGGTCTCCGGAAGGACGGATCCTCGTTCCTGCAAACACGTTAGAGCCGGTCGCAGCGGCAGGGCTGACGTCTGGTCCGAAGCAAAGTCAGTCATCATCAGTCCGACACAGCGGTTCTTCACTTCTTCTTACACAAAGTCAAAATCTGGGCCGTTTCTATAGCAACAGCTTGGAACACTGATCAACATTGTGCTGACGATGATGGGTCTCATATGTCGACTTTATAATGAGAGACAGCATCACACACACGCACGCACGAACGCACACCCGCACGCACGCACGCCTGCACGCACGCACACACACACACACACACATGCACACACACGCACACGCACGCACACACGCACACACACACACCATCCTGAGGCCACTCCCATCACAGGATGAAGGTGATCACTCAGAACGACTTTGCATTGATCTGCAGTGACTCTTCCCTCTAAGTGGACCCAAACTCTGCCAGTAAACTGCCCCCCCCCCCCCAGCAGAACAGACCCCCGGACCCCCTCACTCTAGGGGTCAAGCTCTCAGGCCTGTGGCGGTCTCTTGCTGAACGCCACAACAACATGCACTCGCCCACTTGTTGAGAAAACGGATGACTCGTCAGACCGGATCACTGCTCGTGGTTTGTAATGGGGGCTTTCTGCGCTGCCACCCTGCTATAATATCCCTCTCTGTGTAATCGTCCACAGACAGTCCGATCACGTCCTGCTCTGTCGGTCTCAGTCACCTGAAGAAGACTTCTCCTCTGCTCTTCCTCGCGTATCGCACTGATGCACGAGCGTGGCTTCAGTCGCAGCTCCCGCCGAAAGAAGCTGCTGCCGGCCGTGCCCCCACAGTGAACCCTCTCTCAGAGTCACTTACATCTTCGGCTCCTGCCGTCTTGAAACAGAATCAGGATGAAGTGGATCTGCTCAGCGCCGCCACAGAGCGGGACTGGATGCTGAACTGGACCGTGCAGGTAAAGTTCTCGCTTTAATTTGTCACCTGTTCGGTTCCTCCATGAATCCAGTCGGCTCATCCTTCACTGTACACATGACTCCATGAAAAGGTCGGTGGTTCACACAGTGATATATTGATTAGCTGATAGGAGACCTGATCAATATACCGATCGACTGACCCGTTCAAAAGCTGACTCAATTGATTTATAGCAAATGAAATCCCATGTGGATCACTGTGCAGTGAAGGTGGCCTTGGCTCAGCACTCAAGGTGAACGTTCGCTCGCTCCAGCCGACAATGACGGCGTCCTGTATCACAGCATCCTGTATCAGCTCCCCTGGACAGCTCTGGGATCAGCTGGTAATAAATCATGCTGATCTTTAGTCTGATGGACCTGAGAAATGTGGACTTGTGATCCCAAGAAACTTACAGCAGCCTGTAAACAGCACTGAAACACACGCACCCTGTGCTGAGCACGTCTGTCTTCTTGCTCTGCTGCTGTTATTTTGTTTGCTTCTTGTTGTTGTTATTATATAAAACACTCAATAAAAAGAAATAAGGAAGCGCACGTGCTTTAATTTAGTTTGTGAGAAACCTGCGACTTGCTGTACTTCACTGGTTCACGCATTAGAAAGTCTGCAAGAATTCATTACTGCTCTGCACGGCTGAATAAAAGCCCCAATCAGGGATATTCAATTGTTGATGGAGTGCGCGCACACACACACACACACACACACACAAACACAGGATCTAATTTAGCATTTATATAGACTTGGAATCACACACACTAAGGAGGTAGTAAGGTGTGACTAGCATGGTAAGAGGAACCATCGATTAGTGGACTGTGGTCATGATTGTTGGTAATCTGACTGCCCACTCTCACACACACACACACACACACACACACACACACACACACACACACAGGCCACTTACACATAAAATAAAACACTCAAATAAGCATAAAATGATCCCAAATGCAAATATGCAGCTCATACATCCCATAAAAGACAAACACACACTCGTGCTCTGAATGTTGATGAAACTCTGCAATAATTAAACAGTAGTGAAAAGTAATTTCACACACACACTTGAGATCAACTTGGGTGATTTATGATTCTGACTGCAGCGTGTACACACACACACACACACACACACACACACACACACACACACACACACACACACACACTTTAACACTCGTCCTCCTGTGTCCACTCTACCACCCACACGGTCTCACTTAATAATGATTAATCTCATAAAAAGCCCAGGCATGCTGAATAATGGATGCTTGTCTCCTTTCCTGCAGTTTAAATATATACATATAACCCCATGAATAATTAACACCTTCATTTCACAGCTGTCTCTTAAACACAGGACGGAAAAGAGGAAGGATTTAGTTCACCATTGTTCTTCCTCTCCCGCCTCCGCGAGGCCAGCAGGGCGCTGAGTAGCGTTTCAACAACATTTAGTCGGACACATCATTTTTCACAGCTAACGTCCTCATTCAGGTTCCCGGCCTGCACCAACGACATCCACCAGCAGCTGTCGACTTCATTCTTTAACTTCTTCACTTGTTATCTGAGCACAATCAGAAGGAGGCAGTCCTCCTCAGAGCAGCAGCAGCAGCAGCCGGATCGTCTGTGTTTCAGAGTACGAGATCAGGGCCGCTAGCAGCCACGTGAGTCATGACTGTCGTCTGTCAGACACTACAGCAAAGGTGACGTGAAAACATGGCGCAGCCTCTTCAGACCACAGTTCACCTCACAGGTGACTGCAATCAGTCAGACTGCAGGAGGCAGAACTGAGCATTAAATGCTGCATTATATCAAATAAGAGGTGAGAACTTTATCAGGGGAGTTAAAAGATTCAAGATTCAAGATTCAAGAGTCTTTATTGTCATTGAACATGTCAATTAAATTTTCATTGCAACCCCCATGTTAGGAACAGATAGTAAGAAAGATAAGACGACTAGAAAGAATAAAATTAAGATAACTACAATAAAAGAGAGGTTGTGTGTTCTTATGCTCATGATGCACATTCATTAGACCATGGAAATACGTCAACGTTTAAAAATCCATCAGTGGATGTCTTTGTTCTCCAGCAGTGCAAAGCTGCAGCAAAGTGCATTTAAAGTATGAAAAGTAAAAGTACTCCTTATGCAGCAGAATGAGCCCCGACTGCAGCTACTGAGCTGCTACTACAGTGCTGAAAAACTGGTCCAAATTACGTTGACTTTAAGTCCTTTTGTACTGCTGATTTACACCCATTAATCTATAATTCATTATATTTCACAAACTGAGCATATTTTTGTGTTTTAACCTCGATCTTCAAAGTAACTAATAGCTGTGAGGTTGAATGTAGTGAAGTCAAAGGTGATATTTGCCTCTGTGATGCAGCAGAGAAGTATAAAGTGGTAGAAAATAGAAATATTAAAGTAAAGTACAACTACCTAAGATACAGTACTGGAGAAAATGTACTTAGTTGCTTTCCACCACAACACACCACAGACGGATGCAGTCGGCACCGCTACAGAAAAGGATTTGGCTCTACTGGTCATGGATCCTCCACGCTGCCTAAACCTTCCAACAACACATTCAAAACACAGAGCGACCGCAGCCACGGCAGATTAAACCTGAACTAAGTAGATCACTGAACAGATTCTAAGTGCTCAGCAGCATTAGTGTTGATACCTGCGATCATCAGGCCATCTGTGGGACGGGACACTAATCCCACAAAGGACTGAGACATGGCTTTAGGGTGGACTTGGGTCAAGAGCAGGAGCAAAGCTAATTATTCTCTGAGACACAATTTATTGGCTTAGTAAACTTTTCCCTGTCTGTCTGGTTACCTTAAGACGGTGAGAGGACATTAGAGCGGGACAGACGGGACAAGCCGGGTTAAAGAGCCAGATGGGATCTTGTAGAGGTCAATCTTGTGAAACCAGAACTGTCCAGACTGCAGAGAGTCTCTCAGATGGTTTGGAAAGTCCACCACTAGCTTAACATGTATCTGATGAGTTCAGGGACGGTTCTGCTGACTCCACCTCACTCAGTCGGTCTCCTGACTTGACTCCTGCAGTAATCTGAGGCTTTCATTAAAGCGTCAACCAATCACATTTGTGGACAATGAACAAATGTTACAGAACACCATTGACAGACTCCATCAATACACCATCGATTGTATTATAATGGACAGTCCGGTGTGTCCGTCTTTGTCTCGACTGGCACCACATGGAGGTCTGGCAGTGGACAACATGGAAAACAACGATTCATCTCATGATAGAAGACTTCCTGGAAACTGCATTTAAAGATCAAATGAAAATGGAAAGAGTGTTTCTGGCTAATGTCGTGAATCAAAGTACAGAGCGGCGATGCGACCGACTGAACACACTCATCAAGGCTGAAGACTGGAGACGCCTTCAGAAAGAAAACACGTTGGATAAAACACAACAGATTCAATGACAGTGAAGACAGAAAAAGATGAAATGCCACAAACGAGGTGTAGCCAGAGACAGACCAGCGGCGAGTCCCGACAGTCAGTTCACATGTTGAATTTAGCAATCAATTAGCTCCAACGAGGCCCAACGAGGTCCAACAAGGCCCAACGAGGTCCAACGAGGTCCAACGAGGTCCAACGAGGCGCGCTGATGATGAAAGATGGCTGTCAGTATTTGCTCGTCACAGATCTGAAACTGGATGGGACAGTTTAACCGTAACTCTGGAACTTTGCCAGCCAGTCGTGGTTGCTACTAGCAACAAGATGTTCAGTTGAAACCGGCGGCTGACATCAGAATAAAGATTATTTCAGCCTGATTCATTAGAATGAAGCAAAAATCAGCCTTCATGAGCAGAGGATTTAATGCAGGACTGTTACTCTGCAATAGTTTTAGCTCGGCTTAAAACTGAATGTATCTTTAAACTGAGCTTAAATTAAACTACTATGTTCATTTCCACAGGAAATACACAAGCTGCACCACCTGATGAAGACACTGGAGAGGGTGGTCCTTGTTCATGTCCACCCCCTGGGACCCACAACAGTTCGCCTATCAATCCGGCATCGAGGTGGATGATGCTGTCGTCTCCCCCCTGCAGGGATCGCCCTCTCACCTGGAAAAGGTGCGGCAGCACTGCTGAGCACACAGGGGCGGACCACCACCTCACAGTATGGATCACGGTCTACCTCACCAACCATGTGAGGGTACAGGACTGCGAGTCCTGCATGTTTGTCTGCAGCTGGGGGGCCCCCACAGGGAACAGTCCTTCCTCTTTACCCTCCACAGACTTCAGGTACAAATCAGCAAACTACCACCTGCAGCACTTCTCATCCTCATCACCAACAGAGACGGCAGGGAGTCCAGAGACCTGAACCAGGACTTTGAATTAGTGCCAATGAAACTGCCTCCAGATCAATGCTCCTGCTCCCAGTAGACCCCCCCCCCACACACACACACACACACACACACACACACACACACACACACACACACTCAAACACACTGACCTGTGTGTGTTTGGGCGATGCTGTTAAATTCAACACCGTCTGTTTTACGTATCCCATCATTCTTTGCTTTTTTACTTCGCTGATGCTTCTTACTATCAAACTTCCCTCTTTGCTGTTGTGGGATTAATGAAGGATTATTGTGTCTATGTAACTTTGAAAAGGTGCAAATATTTCCCAAACCTAACGCTCGGAGCAGAACATGTCTGGGCAGAAATATTTCTCGCCTCAGATCTCGCTGAGGTCGAACCTGGCAGACTTATTTTCAGTATTCACAGGTGTTAACTGGAAACCTTGAATGGACCCGAAGGCAGCAGACGGACTTTCACCAACAGAAAGTCACGTCCAGCAACACCGGATGCACAGGAGCAGAGTTTATATAATACAAGAAGTTTAGTTTTACATAAATGAATGTCTATATAAAACCATGCCTCCTGGACGGATGATGTAATATAAATAATTGGTGAACAGCTGCCACCTTTGAAACGCTGCACTGTACAACCCCGGCTGTTGCTTCGAGCTGAGACCACACTGTGTATGTGGGCCATGGTATTAAATAATGAACATGACTTTTTTTTTTTATCCGCGCTCTGCTTTCGGTGGAGAATTTCAAAGAAGTGAAATACAAGGACGGCACGCCTCACATCTCAGACCGAGCTGACCGGAGAGCAAACAAACACAGATCGAGTTCAGCCCATCAGCACTGCAGCAGACTGCACAGCCGAGCACCTGGGAGAACAACACCTACACACACACACACATGCACGCGCGCACACGCACACACACAAACACAGTATCGACGAGCACGACCTCAATCTCGCTGCCTCCACGCTGGCACTGCAGAGGTCCAGCCTCCCCCACATGCCCTCAATCTACAGATTAACTGTGTTAAGTGTGTGTGTGAGAATATTTTGATCATTGTGCAAAACTGTGCTTTTAAAATGTTTCATTTCTCATAAAAGAAATCAAACGCTGAGGTGAGGAAAACACTGTCTCTTATATAAAACTTTTTATAAGTAAAAAATACAAATAATCACATTTGATGAGTTTATATTATTCAGTTTATAATAGAATTGATTGTAATTGATTTTATTAATTTGAAAAAGTAACGACCGTTATTACGTTTGCAGTTATTTTAAAGCAAATAGTTTAATTAAATTAAATTAAATGTGAAAATAATGTGACAGTGTGAGAGATTTTGCTCGTAGTGACGAACCTGCAGCTCTTCTTGGCTCAGTGTTTATCCGTCTGGACACACCTTCAGCGCTCTCATCGAGTCATTTTCAGAGAAAAGGCCGTAAAAGCTAACAGCAGACAGGCACAGTTAGAGACCAGCTGGCGAACATGGTGCAGCATTTAGCAGCTAAAGAGCAGATATTTCCCTACGGAGCTGGTGGAGACCAAAACAGAGCTAAAAGAGAGCGAACACTGGAAATTCATCACAGCAGCAAAGCTAAACATGTTGCTCAGAATATGTATAAATCTACAAAACATCTCTAGTCTCGCTGCCTGCTGTGCAGCCTGGAGAGGCAGGTTCCAGGTTGTGTTATCGACACGTCGAGGCCTGTATGACAGGAACACAGCACAGATGCTGTCAGAGCTGTCAAAGCGTCAGGTTTGAACGACTAGTAGAACCGAGGCGAGCTGAGAACGTCAGCTAGTTCTCCCCTGCAGCAGCTCTGCACCTGAAGAGAACGTCTCGTTCAGTCCAGACATCTCCTCAAACCTCCACAGCTCATCACCAAACAGCAGCTGTCCAGCGGCCGCTGGTCCGGTCTGGAGCTCAGTGTATGAGGGATGAGCATTTCCCTGCTAGTCCAGTCCCATGATGCTCTGCTACTGCCTGTCCATCAAACCCAAAGGCTTGCAGCTGAGAAGGCTGGGTTTGGCTTGTTCAGCTGAATAACTGTGTTTTCTTTCATTTGGAAAACTTTGGGTGTTAAAGTGTCTTCTCACTCGCGTGAGAACCGAAGAGTTTGGAGTTGTGAGAAGAACAAAGAGGCAGAGACGAAGAACAAAGGCAGGAGTTAAAAGCAGCATCTATAGGCTGAATGTATGGAGCTCGAGAGTAAAGGGCAAATTCAAGGACTACGAGAACAACAGGAAGAGGCGAGGAGAGGGATGTGTTCCAGGAGAACGAGCTTTGGCTGCCAGAGAGACGTTGATCAAAGCCCCCCCCCCCGCCCCCCCCCGCCCCCCCCCCCCCATCTCGCCTCACATCTTTTTTGACAGTATTACCAAATCCCCACGAGCGCCAGTCGGAGAAGCAAATCAAATATTCTGTATAATCTGCTGATGGTGAGAGTGAGAAAACTTCTCACGAGCTGACATCCAAACACACATATCTGACATCCCAGAATATCTTCATATCTTCGTATCTTCACAGTGCTTAAACACAACCAGCACACAGGTGTCCAAGCCAATCTGCCATTAGCCGTGTACAGCATTCAGGTATATAAATATATATACTGGAAGTCTTTCAAGGCATGTGATGCAACAGCAAATCTGGGTCAGTGTTTTTAAACCGTGTGAAGCCGAGAGAGGAAAAAATCTCGATGCAAATATGCACGGCGGCGCCAATGAAAAGGAAAGCTAACGTTAGCGGAACAGCTTAACGGCAGTGCTAACGTCACATTCAGTCGGTTATGTTTCATGTTCGGATGCTATCAGAAGAATTAGAGTGCAGGATCAACGGAGGCTGTTCACTGAAGGAGGATCACTGCATTCATGCTGTGTAATGCTCACATCGAACTGAACCCAGACGACAGAACTGTACCTGAACAGGTGAGTAAATCCAGCAGCCGGAGGTTATAACGACAGCTACGCTGTTTGGTTTACAGTGTCAGAAAATGACGAGGCTCAGTCTGTCGCCCACAGACGAAGACGTCGCCTTTAAACTGTTCAGTTTGTTCAACGTGCAAAGATGGAGGCGGCGAGAACCAGAGCTGTCCCATTAAAGAGCTGGAATTAATCTAAACGATTGATTTAATCAATTAATTTTCTATCAATCAACGACTCGGTTATTCGTTTCAGCACCACTGAAATTTCACAGTTTTGTTGTCAAAAAACACAGATCACATATTACTCATATTCAATCAGAGCTCTGACCGTGCAGACGTTCACAGTCGGCCAACACAAACACTGATGGGTGGAGAAGCCATCACTCTCTCACACTGTAACTGTGACATCACATCCTGTCATTGAGCTGAATGCAGGGAAACGTCAGTGTACAGGAAGCCGATGCAGTCGAACCAAAAGGCTGAAACAAAATTAAAATCAGGACATTAAAACTAATGAAGAACGACCAGCGTGAGGACGAACGCTGCTTCCTGTCCATCCGTTCAATAAACACACGTGAGCTGAGTCTGTGATGAAACTCCTCGTCGGCTGTAATACTGAGCAGCATTGCATCTTTCCACGCATGATCAATTCATGATCTACTGTACGAAATGAGGCCACCCAGCGCAGCTAATCTGCATATCGGCTGCAGCTAATATAACGCCGTAAAGTTAGTTTTCATCAGGGGGGGTTTCCAGGCTTCTCCTGAGAGCTGTGGCCTCTTTTAGATGGAGACTCGTCACCAAAAAGCTTCAAATCTCTACATGCTGCTGCCTTAATTATTCTCTTTATTCACAGGAAGAGGAGCATTTGAAGAAAAACATCTGATTCTCTTTGTCATGAGCACCTGGGAGAAAGTACCTGCAGTGATCCAACAGGAAAACTCTGAAACCAGCTCCCAAAGGCTCCTGTTGGACGATGAAATGCTGCCAGACAGTCTTTAAGTTGTGTTCAAGTTCTATCAGATATTCTACAACCGTTTATCAGGAGCAAGTCTCAACGGAGTAAACACACAGAGAGGAGGAAGAAAGTGTCAGGATTCAATAAATCAAACGACAGCAGAGCAAAGCCAAACTCACAGACCTCTGCAAGCTAATCAATCCACCAGCAGCCGAAGCACAAAGCTCAAAAAACCCTCAAAGGACAAAAATAAAATGAAATCTTTCATGTGGCTCAAACAAATACGTCAAAGAAATCAGCGAAAAGACTTCTTACCTTTCTGTGAGCGTCTCTTTGTCATTCGTTTGCTCCATTCAGTCCAACAGGTGGATCACAGGACGAAGAACTGGCTCCAAAATGATCCTCGGGATGATTGACAGAGTCCATAAACTGAGAAACTTCCTGCTTAATCAGGTTAAAAGTGCTCAAAAACCGTTTGGACGGCGAAACAAGAAACAAACAAAGTTTAGGAACTACTTCCTGGTTCTCAGTGGGTCACTCAGGTGTTGGTGGTTTCCCTCCAATCAGTGGAGACAGAGACAGTCTGTGGGCTTGTTTGGTGTTAGTCACCTCATGTCCACCAGGGGGGCAACGGGGGCTGCAGACAGTGGATCACGCTGCATGGTCAAATGAATCCAGTGGATTCTTGCAGTGATGCAGAGCAAACGTTTGTTAGCAGAAACAAACAAATGAAGGATCATTAATTATAAAACTCTTCAAACATGAAATGTATCTCGAAGGTTCACGTGAGACGAGAACCAAACAAACACACACCTACAGGACGGAAACAGGTCTGAGGAAAGATTAATGAAGTCGCTTTAAATGTAAAATGTAAGCCCGGCTTAGCCCGAGGCAGAAACTGTTTGAGCGTAAACATGAGTCCCGCGTGGCTTTTAGAGGAGATGAATTAGTAAAAACTGCAGCGTCACAGTGACCTGCGGTGACCTGCATGGCCAGAAGTATGTAGACATGTGAGCATTAACCCATATTTAAACATCACTGCTGCTCTAACAGCAGAGCATCAGTGAGGTCCAGCACTGATGATGATGATGATGATGATCAGGTCTGGCTCACAGTCGGTTCTGTTCAGGCCGGTCGAGTTCTCCCACTTAAGTATAAACTAGGAAAAACTGACCAAACACAAAGCATGTGCAAACGGGTGTCCACATACTTTTGGCCAGCATTACGTTCCGGGCCACATTTTATCTCAGAACCTCGACCCACTTCCAAAGAGAGGAGAGGATTAAATTTAGTGGAGAACAAACCTGCAGCCTTGAAGAGGCTCCTCAGCTGCTGGAGTAAACCTGAATATATTTCACAGAATGGCCTAATTAAGGACATGAAGCTAACAAAATATTAAAAATAAACTGCTTAATGCTGTCCTGTGTGCACAGCAGGTTGTAAATGCACTTTTTTTGTAATTACTTTTGAAAAGCATCATCTTTTTTACAGATCTGCGTGGCCCTCAATCTAATCAAACAGTGCCCTCCTATGGTTTAATTGGGTAATCTACATTTTAATGCTCACGACGCCTCCAAAGCCGTGCTGGTAATTGAATATCTGCTCGTTCTCCGGCTCAGTGAGTGACATTGATGAAGCACAGGGGGTGAGAGTTCGTCGCCACAACACTGTTACAGTTAGAGAACAACGGCGAGCGTGGCGGTAACGATGGGACTGCCAGCTCAGCTGCACCGAGGTGAAAAACAGACCGGAGACGAGAACAAAGATGCTGATCTGCCGTTCTGTGTTTGCTTCTCTGTTTATCTCCAGAGACCGGTTTAGACCCGGAGCAGGACGAGGGAAACGACAGAAGGCGAGGAAGAAGATGTAGAACTGAAAAAAGAAGAAGAAGGAGAGGAAGAAAAGAAGAAGCAGAAGAGTCGAGAGACGACGAAAGTTTGGCTAAAAAACAGGTGGAGGGATGGCGAGCAGCAATTAATAAGACGTTTCTAAACCTCCTCCCTCACTACTCTGCGTGAGGCCAGAGGCGAGACCGAGGTCCACACACTCCAACTGAATTATTTATCACACACACACACACACACACACACACACACACACACACTCCACTACATCAAGGCTTTGCTTCTTATGCAGGAGTGTGTGTGTGTGTGTGTGTGTGTGTGTGTGTGTGTGTGTAGCTGTTTGACCGTTCGTCCATCTGAAGAGTTTCTGTCTGTTCTGAAGGTGAAAGTCTGTCGTCACGGATACGACGAGACACAGTCAGTCACACGAAGGGGCAGATCCCGAGATCCTGATCCTGAGGGTCCCGTTTCAGACTCATCTGTGCACACGAAAAGCGACAGAGGGAGTCGAGTCGAGGCCGAGAAACGAGAGCGTGAGAGATCATTTAAACCCTGCTCACTTCTGCGCCTCTGCACGCTCGGCCAATCACTGCACTCGGTCAGAAAGCTTGTTGATTTAGGAACATTACGACACGAGCATCCTTTGAAGCATACTGAGGCCTTAAAGGTTAGGATGCTACAAGATGCTAATAAGCTGGAATGATACAAACAGCAAAAATCTGGTTTATATATTATCTTAAATATTCCTGATAAAGCACAGATTCACTCATTTAATGCTCCATCATGCTTTCTTTTCCAGGTTAGGAAACTTCAAAACATCAAACAACATTTTTTGCTTCGTGTGTGTTTTGTTGAGTTTTTTATTATTTCTGTTATTTAGTTATTTCTTTATATATTCAGCGTTTAAGCTCTTTCATAAACGCTGGTATAGAAGTTTAAAAAAAGCATTTCTGTTGTTCCAGTCCTGGGCTTTTCCATGATTTAAACTCAAGGGTTTCCAGGTTTTCCAGGATGCATGCAAACCCTGGTCCTCCTTTGTCTGCAGCAGTCCTGAACCTGGTTTCTGGACTCTGTGTGCTCGACATATTCTGGTGCGTGTGCGTTTGTAGGCATTTAAATATGTGTGGAAACTCTTCATATATATTTCAGGCTGTTTCTCCCTGCAGACAAACTCCTCGCTGCTCTCTGATAGAGATGTCAGACACATCAAACAGCTCCTCCACTGCATGATCAGAGAGGAGCGAGGGAGGGAGGGGGGTTAAAAATGAATGGAGGAACGGGCAGAAGTCAGAAGGACCGAGAGGGAAGAGGAGTAGGAGGAGAGAGAGGCAGACGCGAGTTCAAATCGATGAAGGGTGGAGGAGGTGGAGGGTCGGGGTCTGGAGTGAGTCCACGGCTGCAACGAGCGAAGGGGGAGTCCGAAAACACACGGAGAGATAAAGAGAATGATGAAGTGGCCTCTGAAAAGCAGAATGAGATGTCTGGACTTCAAAAAATGAATGAGGAGAAAACCGAGCGAGCAAACAAAGAGAAACGTGCTGCAGCAGCAGCCCCTGCAGGTCAAACGCTGAACTGACGGCGTGTGTTCGGGGTGTGAGACGCTGAACTCACACCGCCTGCTAACGAGACACAGAGCTGATGAGTTTACACACATGCAGGATGTTCCAGTCCAGGGGAAAAAATGGCCGTCAAATATGGCCCTCTCTTTAGATAGATAGATGTGGATCACATGTGGACCGACCACACCTGGAGTCACATGGACAAACAAAACTTACACCAGTTTCCACATAAACCGGTGTCCAATCAGGACAAGCTGCAAGAGTGAGAGCAGGTTCTTCTGACTGACCTTTAAGTATCTGAGACACCAGCTGATGGCAGATCAGCTGTGCAGAACCTCATTTTAAAAAAGCTAAATTTATGTTTCCCCTTCATTTGTGAAACAGGCTCAAATAAGCATTCATCACATGTTAAAAGCTGTTTCACAGGTGATAAACCACATCTTTTATCACACATGAAATGAGTTTCAAACACTGTTAGAGGTGAAATGGATGTTTTCACATGTGATATCTTATATTTCATGTGTAAAATGTCCAAACGACTTGTTGGTTGTATGTGGACTTTTCACATGTGATGTTGTTTCACATGTGATTCAGATTTCTAAAATGTATTTGCTTCATAATGTGATGAAAGGGAAGCACCAACACAGCAGCTGGCTGCAGGAGTGCAGGAGGCAGATCTCTGATCAGTGCAGGTATCCAAGTGCATGCCTGTGTGTGTGCGTGCGTGTGTGTGTGTATGTGTGTGTGTGTACTCGCGTGCGTGTGTGTGTTAGCATGTGCCTCTCTCTCCCCGGGGCGTTTCGTGGCCGTGCTGTGAGGACAGGATCTTTTATCTTGGCTGACGTCCCAATCAATCAGCCAGACACTGATGGAGACCCAGGGTGCCCACACACTCCTCACACACTCACACACACACACACAAACACACACACACACCGTCATGTTTCCATCACTTATGGGGACATTACATAGACTTACATTCATTTCCTAGAGACTGACCAGAGCACAAGTCTTCAACCTAAAATTGTCCTCATAAGGACGGAGAGTCCCCACACCGTAATACATGAGCTCTCGCTCACACGCACGCATGCACACAAACACACACACAAACGCACACACACACACACACAAACACACATCTGGAGCTCTTAACTCCTCCCCATCAATCCTTTGTTGTACAGCAGCCTTTTTGTTCACAGAGTCAAGAGGAAGGTCTTTGTCAGACCCTGGATGGTGTCTGTGGTTTCCCCTTTAACACACACACACACACACACACACACACGCACAAACCTAAGTGTGTTGCTCTGCAGTTTTGTCTGATGGGGTAAATCCAATTAAAATCCATAGCGATGTCCTTTGTTCAGTCTGCAGGTGGGATGAAATCATGTTAACAGCTTTGAACAATAAACAGATATAAAATGTCTGAATGTGACGTTTTCACAACATAATTAAACTGATTGTTTCTTCTTTTGTTTAATTGTATTTTTAGGGATGAGGTAGATTTTCGCCCTTGTTAAGTCCAAGTCGCCCCTTTTTACACAGATCATTTGAAAGACGTCGTATCACTAATGGCCACTAGATGGCAGGTTTTCAACACATTTGTATTCTCTGTAGAAACACGAAAGCAAAATATTGTTTACGCAAGGTATTTGACCTCAAACACTAATTCCACTTTTTAATATGTGTAACGATGGTGTGTTTCACGTCTTCAACAAAACAACAAAAAGATCTGATTAAATGTGGTTATGATGAAGTTTTAGGAAAAATGTATCTGCTGTTTGATATTTGCTTTTAGCAGCTTTTAGCTATCATCCATCTCAGGTAAAGCTCAGCCTAACAGACTGATCGGACAGGTGGAGCTTCCTGTCTCGAATCATGGAGGATGTAAGGGCACATCTAAAAAAAACTTAACGAGATCTGTGGTTTCCTCAAAGCTTCACTGTTTTCAGCTTTATCAAAATCACAAAGAGGCCAAGTTCAGACCGGAGAGGAACAACAACGAAGGAGACACCTGATGAGGGACTGGACTTAAACTCTGTTTGACTGCTGCAGTTTGGGGGACAATTGAGAATAAAAGGAGACACAACAGTTCCTGTCAGGGCCTGCAGAGAGATGTCCCAGGAAACAGGTGAATGAAGTCCAACAGGAGTCAGAGGAAGAGCAGGCAGACAGGTGAAGGTGGAGGAGCAGGCAGACAGGTGAAGGTGGGGTTGGAGAAGTTTTAAGATTACGTCCGGGGAACATCGATGACCTGATCTGTGCTGGACTTCTCTGCAACAACATCACTTCCGACAGTTTCAACAAATAGAAAACCAGTCCTTTGACCATCCGTCTGTCTCCACGGCGACCCGTCTCCGGTCCTCTCCTCAGCGGCAGCTATTTCATGTGCTATTAGTCTCATAGGCATCATCATCTCGGGTGCGGTGGGACAGACGTAACAGTAGCCATACATCAGCCACAACAGGCCTCATTAAGTACCTGGCACCTGCTACCTACAGAGACCAATTAGAACACTGGGAGTAATGGGATGTAATCTCTCTCTGCCAGGCTCCGGCCAATCACGAGCCGGATTTAATCACTTCGGTCCGCTCATTAATGGTGATGAGGAAGTTGAGGTGAAAACAGAAGTAACTCTGTTCTTTGTTCTCTCCTTCGGCTGATAATGAACGGGCAAAGATGAAACTGGAGGAGGTTTGATTTAAGAAGGAGAGCAGGAACATGAAAGAACTAAATGTTGTTGAAACCAAAAGAAGACGGGCACAGCAGCTGTGACATGATTCAGTTTTCTGCAGACGAGCTGTTAGATCTAGAGTTCAGACACCTAAACCATTCCAGTCCAATCACAGCGTCACAGCAGGACTGTAAAGATCTGGATTACTCAAAACCTGACATGAAAGTCTAAAGAATGGATTAAAAAACGCATTTACTGCTTAAGCTAACATTAGCATGGCTGGCTAATACAGTTATTGTCTTGGTTTACAGGTTAGAAAACCCCCCCGTTCAGGACTGAAGGATCCCCTGTGTGGGAGCCGGTCTGAGACGCTGCTACATCTGAGGCTAGGCTAACGTTAGCCTGTTCTTTGTTAGATTAAAGCTAAACTCTCCTGTTAATCTGTCCTCAAACCCTGCCATGTTATAAAAAAGAACATTTTGTTGGAATGAATGAAGTTTTACTAATTCAGGTTATTGTAGAATAATATTGAACCGTAATATTGAGACTAACAAGCTGCCAAATAAGATCAATTCTGCTCTTTTATTCCATGTTTTTCTCGATGGATCATCAGCTGGTGAGGATGCAGCATGTATGAAGTTCATATTTAACACCATTTACATGGTTTTATTAAAAACTATAAAGGAAAAGAGTAAAATATCTACAAATATTAAATTTGCATATGACTAACATAGACAATAACTTATATAAATAATTAGCTTTCATTAGTTTATCAGTTTAACAGCTGTTTTCCCCTGTTTATAGTCTTCATGCTAAGCTAGGCTGACTCACACAGGTGTTTTCACTTAGTTTGCCGGGTTCTATCATCTTATTGGTTCATAAAGTTTTGTGACCTCATGTCATTTCAGCATAGCTCCACCCACCGTGCTCCTGCATTGTTCCTGCTGTTTTCCAGTTTGTATTTCAGACTGCGCTCCACAGCGTTTCCACTGTTTGCACACTTCACTGGCCGCCACTGTGGTTGTTATGAGCTTTAACTGCATCACTCCTCCTCAATCATCTCGCAGTCAAGTTGGGTTTGTGTTTCTGTATTTCATCGTTTCTTTTAAATCGCTGGACGTTTGTTGGGACGGCTGTTCTGCCTTAAATTAACTCATTTTTAAGTCCAAGAAGAAACTGATGAATCAGACTGCGTGGCGATGAAGGTACAGAAGGTCTGATGTGAACCCCGGGACTACAGGACCTTAACAGCACACTAACATACTACATGACTTTTGATTTTGTGTAATTTTGTGTTTCTGAGTGTGTGGCGGGAGCTTAATGGACATACTCAACCGCCCCACAATGCACTGCATCTCTTCAGACTGTCCAATGGGAGACGGTTCTGACACCAAATGCTTCCAAAAAGCACTAAAATTAAAATCAATTAACCTTTTTTCAACGTGCAAATAATCTCTACAGCATAAAGAAAATGATGTTTGAAATCCCCCAAAATGTGGTGGTTTTCAGGGGATCAAAGACCCCCGAAGACCCCCCCTTATGTCTGTACAACATGTGATGGCTTCAGTTTTAACTGATCGCACACGGCCAGGCCCAAACACTGGAAGTCCATATATTTGGGTCTCGTTTTCTCCCGCTAACGTTCCCTGTCCGCCCTTCTCCCTCCCTCGATGCTTCCGCTTTCCCTCCCCTCGCCTCCCTCGCCTCCCTCCCCGGCAGCCTGGAATGAATTTGCCTGGTCATGTAGAGCCGTGTCAGAAAGAGGCGAAGCCGGCAATTCATCACCCGGCGCTGCCTGCCTGTCACTGCTCCTCCGCGGCTTTTTGTGTGTGCAGGACGGCTGTTTGCCTGCTGTCAGAGCTCCTCGCCACCACCATGTGCACCTCCATCCCCTCAGGACCCCCGGTAAAGACTGAGAGAGGCCCTTCGCTCTCCTCCTCTGCCCTGACAGCTCCCCACGGACGCCTGGATGGATGGATGGAATCGAGACAGGGAAGGAGGGTGAGGCAGAGGGGGAGAGGGACCCAATTATCCCAGAATGCAGCAGTAGGTGGTGTTTAAATCATGCGGCGCGACCCCTGACCTCAGCAGTCCATTGGCGGTAGAGTGAGGCGCTTTAGCGAGAGGCCGCACTAGCGTCGAGGAAAGCTAATGGAGCTCCATTTTACTGTCGTTTCTTCCTCGAGGCGCGGCGGCCCTGCGGCGCTGCACAGATTAGCCATTACCCCCCGTAAATGCACCGCGAGCCCCGCCGAAGCCGTCTCTCAAGACCATTAAGATGCTTAAAATCTCCCGCAGAGACGGCGGAGACAGCGGACACACATCCAGCAGCTGATCGGCCCATTTGAGGCCCCATTAGGGAGCTCGCAGCCGCAAGAAAACCACAGCTCAACCACCCGAACGAAGCCACTTCACCGAGAGCGAGCAGAACTGCAGGCGAAACGAGTTTACAGATAATTTACGGCCACTTTTCTGCTCACAGTCGCTCTCCGGAAGGACAGCAGGACGTGATGAGAACAAATGAACAAGAATCAAACGTCTGGCATGAACCAGGAGGAGGAAGGGGGGGGGGGGGGGTCGAACATTACATTTATTAGATGACAGAAGTGAAGAAAGGGCTGCTGTTCCCTTCAGAGAACAAAGAGGTGAAATACACTGTAAAAAGAGGAACTCTAAGTCTAACATGATCATGTTTCTCTCGCCTCTCATTGGTCCAGGTTTTGAGGTCGGTTTCTGCTCCGCCTCATTACAGTGGAGGTGAACGGAGTTTAGTTTGAGTAGCTTCTCATTTCCATAGTCATCACCGCTGTAGCTGGAACATCCAGCGAACACGAGAGACAGATTTCATGAACGGCAGCAGAAACAGAGGAGCTCGTCTCAGCCTTCATCACCCTCGTCAGCGTCGTCAGCGCAGGCTGTTTATTTTCAACCACCGCTGAGCTGCAGGTCGTTTGCCGCTCTCTGACGAGCGCTCTCGCTCGTTAAAGTGTGAACCTCGTCGTTTTGTTAAGGCTTCCCAGTTAGCGGCTTCGCTTGTGGGTAAAACTTGTGGCTGCTTTGTTTCCACATGTTAAAGAAGCGAGCTGAGTTCTGCTAACTGACTAAACGTACAACCTACTTCTATTTGAGGGGGTTTCAGAAACTCACCCCGATCTCTGTTACTAACGAGTGCCCCCCCCCAAAAAAAATTAAGGATTGAGGCTCGGTGCTGCTGAATGCTCCACCAGATGGCCGGATGCCAGCAGTGGAGCCGTCTACTGCCCCCCTCCCTGTGTGATCTTGATGCCTGGCGCTCGCTGTCCCAGGACACAGAAAATATTGGAAACTCTCTTTCCCACCTCCCAACTTTATCCCTGTTCAGTCCCAGTCGGTGCATCTCTGCTGACGTTCACCCTCGTGACCGGGAACTTCTACCGTCAACGCCTACCATGACTGCCCAGTCCACACTTACAGAGCCAGGTCAGAGGGCACGGTGTAGTTCTGGGGGAGCTGTTTGGCCCCAGTGGTGCAGCAGCAGGACAGGGTTATGGCCCCAGCTGCCCTCAGCTGCAGGGGGGGGGGGGGGGTTAAGCCCTGGGGGCGGCTGTCCACTCGCTGTCAGTAAGAACTATGATTCTATGAATTCAGGATGAAGCTGAAGAGTCTCAGCGAGACGAGGGACGTCCTGCGCCCTTCATCACATCACTTTGTTGCGTGTTCATGGGACGGGTCACATCCAGACTTCATAGAAACGTAGTCACATATGTAACTTGTATCTGACTTCGGTTTAGCAGCGATTCCTGTCCCTGGGTCTCGACTGATGGCACAAACTACGAAAGTAAGAAATAATTAGAATAACTTGAAATGCCACTCAAAGACTTAATTGCTGGTTAGAAATGACTTGATTGGAGACTTTCAGTGCAGCTGCAGCCTGTTTATCATTTATTATTCATCCTTTATTGTTTCTGTCAGTCTGAATGTGAAAGTGTGGTGCTGTATAAAACTGATGATAAAGCAGAGTGAAGGAACAAACACCATAAAACACAATCAGGACGCTGCCGCGCTGGAACGTACATAAAAAAACTTTATTATTGTTGTAAGGTAAGATTGACAACAACATGCTTTTACCACAATAAAAAATAAAAAGATATTGCACTGGTTTTACTCTAGCAATTTTTATTTCTCTCTCTCAACATCTTCCTCAAGCTTTTATGGTGCACAGCTGAATCTTCCTCCTCCTCCTCCTCTTCATCACGCTTTAAAGACAAACACAAAACACACACAGCTTGGAAATACTGCCCTCGTCTGCAAAAGCCAGGTCCGAGTGCTCAACCGAGCAGGAGGGACCAGCTCGGACAGATACGAGCTTATCGGACTGCACACGGAACCATCGCTGAATGTCATGTGACGCACGCGTGTGTGTGTGTGTGTGTGTGCGTGTGTGTTAGTGGTAACAAGGCCTCACCTCGTACCTCGTCATACCCAAAGTCACACGTTTGAATCCTCTATGTGCCGAGCAGGCAGAGCAGGTCAGAGGTGTACGGAGGCTCGTCAGCGACAAACGTGACAAACCAGCACGGAGTCAGATTTCATGTCTGGAATCATCAGCAGCTTTCAAATGCCTGAAATCCAACAAAACAAAGCGGGTCTAAATTGAGGATCGAGTTCTAAGAGCAGGGACGAATCAGAAACACAGGAAGTGGGACTGTGTCTCTGCTCTGTTTAACATCCGGCCAGGTGAACGCTTGAAAAGGTGGAACATCGCAGGGTGACGCCTCACTTCCAGGTCAAATCTGATGGCAGAGGTGACGGAATCGAATGATCAGGACATTTTTGTCAGTTTCAGTACAGATTCTAGAAAACATTTAACACTTAAGAATTTTAGCGTCTTTGCTGAATATTGAAAAATATTTATGTTCCTCAGGGTAATGAGGACATCAGTGTTTGCTGTCCGGAGAATCAGAATCAAAACTGAAAGCGCTCGACACGACTCGACGGTTTCGATTTGACTCGCTGCATCTCAGCAGTTTAATGAGCGGACCCTCAGCCGCAGAGGTGCATGATGGGTAAACACAGGCTGGAGGGCGGACAAACTGCGAACCGAGCGGACCGGGACAGGACGGAGGAGCCGGTGGGGGGCCGGGCAGTGCTTGTGTTGGCCATCCTGACCCTGTGTGTGTGCGTGTGTGTGTGCGCGTTTGTGTGTGTGTGTGGTCAACAGGCTCAGGGCTTGAGATTAATGACTCCACCAGGGAAACTGATGCTAGCTTCACTCTCCAGCAGATGGCTCGACCATCATCTTTACACAGGAGAAAAGGGGTGTGTGTGTGTGTGTGTGTAAATCTGAACTCCAGCTGCGGTTGACAGCGGGCGCTTCCTGAGAAGGTGAAACAGGAAGTGACTAAAGTTCAGAACTCGATCTGGAAGATTTTTAGTGATGAAACTAATTGAGCAAGAACCAAATTTCAGGAGTTCGTTAACTCGCCTGCAATTAACCTTTTATCAATTAATCAGAATTATAGAGCACGCAGCGACAATTCAAGAGCAAAACACACACTTAGAGCCCGACAGGATTTGTGATTGATTCATAAACTACCGGCCAGTATTTGTTTCTTAATATAAATCCACATTTTGGATGAAGATCCTTTAAACTGTGTCATGGAGACAGTCTGAAGTGAGCTGGCATTTCTTCTATCTCACCAGCTAACGTAATGCTCGCTAACAGTGACACCGACATATCTGATAAACTCACATTCAGCTGAGTGTTTTGCTCTGACGTGCTCTAGTTTCAGTTCTAGCTTCAAGAACAACATCCTGATTTTGGGGGCCACTGGTTTGAGATCAGTTTTGAGCACAAAGTATCATAATCTCGTCTGAAGTTCACAAAACCGAGACGAGAAGCTTTACGAGGGAGCAAAGAAAAGCTTTTCATGGTTCAGACACGAGAACTGAATCTGAACCAGAACCAGCCATCAGAGGCTCAAATCTCCAGACAAAACTTGTCTTTTGGGCTCTAAACTTTAGAAATGCTCTCTTCTTTCCTCTCGTGCTCTAAAACTTCTTCCTGATTTCCTGTCTGGGTTTTTTAAGGCGCCACGTTCACTTCTTTTGTCTCATCTCATTTTTCCGGTGACACAACGAGACGTTTGGCTCGTGTTCATGAAAAACATCCAATGTGGTCAAAATCGACAAACTGTCCTGTCCAAGTCTGACGGCGCCAAAGACAGACACAGTTTTAAACTCATCAGCGTCCGGGGCCGCCTGATTGGCCGAAGCATTCTGCAAGTAACGCCTGAGAGGACGCGAGCTGCTTCCTCTCGACACTGCCAACCTGTTCTGCAGACACGCTCCTTCACGGCCACGAGGCGAGGAGAGAGGAGATGATTTTAACGTATGTGCGCTGAATCTTCCTCGTTTCTACACGTCCTCCGTCGACAGGTGAGCTCTTCATCACACAGCTGAACGTCAGCACGCCACAGCGCGATCAGGAGTCACCTAAACATGTGCACGCGCTGCAGGTAATTATCCTCGCCTGGCAGAGGAGGGTCGACTGCTACAGGCAACGAGTTCCATCGACAGAAAAATCACAAAGAAAAAGAAAGAACATGTAAACATGACAGAGAAGCCGCAGTCAGCGTCCGTTTAAAATCTGCTCGCTCCGACAAAGACACGAAACACCGAAGGAAGGTTGAGTCCACCCTGAACTCATGAGACGAGCGTCCTCGGGAGAGCGAGAACATCCAAAAGCACGACGCGAGCGGGCTAACAGCGGGGCTAACAGCGGGGCCGGGCTCGCCGTGCGCTCAGGTGAGCCGCTTTGGAAAGGTGACTCTATCAACAGGTAAAACAAACCAAAGCAGAACATCTGCAAACTGTCTCTCACTCTCAGATGTGTCAGAGACGTGGTCGGGAGGAGTTAAAGGTGGTATATGCAGGAAAACAACAACAAGGAAGTGACGTTAACAGACTAACGGCTCCACACACACAGCAGGCGGGGGTCAAACGCCTCCACCCGCTTTCCTTTCAGTGATTTTTCTCTTTTTCATCGGACAAATGAGATCAAGGTTTTGTGCGAAGCCTGACGGCCGACAAACACACACTCACACGCACACACAGGTAGCAGGGTGTCCTGAACAAAGTTCATCCTAAAACACACAAACACACCCAGGGTATAAAACAGATGCACAACAGAACTTTAAATATTCTTATATATACACACACGGATAACCATGCACAAAAGAACAAACGCTCTCCCTCACACACACACACACGTACAAAGTAAAGTCGGATCACTTTACAGGATTAGAGGCAAAAAAAAACACAGCAAGTTGGTCCAGATACCAAATAAAACGACGGCAGCCTTCAGAGGCTGAGCGGGGCTGGAGATAAAGAGGCGCTGGTCCAACAGAGCAGCTTCCATCAGTCTGAGCATGCTCAGTTTGGATCCCTCCAATAAAACCAGGCATCAAATCATCAAATCCTGGACTTCATCTTCATGTGTGTGTTTGGAGCTAAAACTCTGTGTGGCTACAAGCTGCAGGACCGGACGACTGTGTAATTGAGCTAATGCTAATATGCTAGGGTTGATTTCATTGAATCTGAATCCAGAACTGAATCAGCTGATGTTTTTCAGACCCCTCACTGAAATTAATAAACTACATCTGATAAACTATAATCTGCCACCAGCAACATTTGTCTTTTTAGCTCATGTTAGCGATGCTGTTTGCATCGTAAAATACATGATAACAGTTTTATTTGTGTCAGAGCTTAACAAATCTGGCAATTTTCCAACCTGAAACCGGATCCAGCATGGAGCCAACAACTGAACCCTGTCAGTACTTTCCAAACATTTAAAAACCAACTTGGTAAACATACTGAGATACGACGGTGTTCCAGTCATGGCTGCGTAGACATCAGGCGAGGCGGGATGGGAAGAGGCACAGAGCGCTCAGTGAGGCAAGTGATCTGCCGCAGGAACGTGTGTGTGTGTCGGCTCTGCCCGGCATCACATCACAGGAATGAGGAGAAGATCATGAACGGGAAACAGGTGGAGAGTGTGGACCACTGAGCTCTCTTTATTTCCAGCCCCGTGCACATTAGCAGAAAGAGAAAAAAACGCCTCGCGACGTTTCGTCTGAAAGCAGAACCGAAGAGTCAGGACACCAAAACAAGTCACACGGACATGAAGAGCACAGAACAGCTGGAATGGAACTAGGACTACCACATCTGTCTCTGCTTCTGACGCCTCTCGTCTCTCTCCACCTTTCTGTTGCTTTGAAAGTCAAACTCTGATTAGTGTGAAGTAATTAATGTTTTCTTCCGAACATGCAGCTTGTGTGACTCTGAAACCCCCCAGCCTGCCTCAGTGCTGTGGTCTGTACATTTTGTTCTGGTTTTTTGCTTTTCGCTGCTACGTCTTCTTGCTCGTTGCTTTGTCTTGTTGTGAGGAGGCGGGCACGGCGTTGGCGGTGGCGGCGGCAGTCGCCGTCTGGGGTTCGGCCCTCTTGCGCTGTGGCTCAGGTGCTGCAGAGGAGCTGGGTTTTGCGTTGAGGGCGGGCTGAGCGCTTGCTGAACCCAGCCGCTGCGCAGATGCAGACGTGGCAGCGTTCTCCCTTCCTGCAGACCCTGATGTCGGCCTTTCTGGGACGCTGATGCAGGATGGCGGCGGCGGGGCCGCGCAGTCCTTCTGGGTTAAGGATTTGGCCGTCCTCTGTGAGGTGGTCGGTGAAGCAACTCCATCACTTTTCTGTCTGGTTGAGGACCCTGAAAGGTGAGGGGACTGAGGGGTCGAGGGCTGTTTAGAGGGAAATGAAAGCGGGTCAGCTGGGGGGACTTCTGGGGTGCCACCTCTGGATGGTTTCTGGTCTTTCTGGCTCTTGTCTCCAGCAGTGCTGAGCTTGACTGGGCCCAGAACGCTCTTAGCTACTGTTGCAAGCTGGGACACGACTTTTTCCATGCCGCTCTCGGGGGCCGAAACTGGGGAGCCCGAACCGGAGCCAGAAGGGGACGAGGACGCACTCAGACCTGCAGCGGCAGCCGCAGCACACAGTCTCCGGTTGTCAGCCTCCTTCTTCTCCTTGGGGATGCCAGGAGAGGAGCAGGAGGTGTGGGGGGTCTCTTGACTGTCAGTGGTCTGGCAGTCTGTTGTACTGGTGGGAGTTCTGGAGTCCGTGGTACTGGTGGTTGCTCTGCAGTCGGTAGTATTTGTGGTAGAGGGGACTGTGGTTCTAGGACTGTCTGGGGTTTGGCCCTCTGCCCTGGGCTCTGATGGTGCAGTCTTCCCCCGGAGACTCTTGGAGTCTGCTGGGGGAGTTGGCTTGAGGAAAGTGTCCTTGCTGACTGAGATGAATGCACTGCCTGGAGTGGAAAAGGGAAGGGGGCCCTGAGTGGGTTTTGTGGTACCGCTCGGCCCCAGGACCTTCCTCTCTTGTCTTGCGCCGCCTTCTGTGGATGAGGCCGACTTCGCGTCTTTCACTCCCGGAAAGGAGGCGCTGTGACCGGGCTTGGTCTCTGTAACAGGGGGCAGGGTGTGCGAGGGAGTGGGCCTGCCGACCTGCGAGGGTCCTGTGTGGGTGAATGTGGCATGAGGGGTGCAGGGGGAGAGGCAGAGGGACGGCAGGGTGCCTCCGGGGCCCGTTCTCACAGTGGTGGGCCGCAGCAGGGGAGGAGGGGTGAAGGTCGTCCCCCTGCGTCCATCCTGGCTGTCCTCAGAGCCCTCGTCGGTCTCGTCCTCGGACGAATCCACCTCGTGGATGGCGTCTTGCTTCTGCAGCGACTCCCTCCGCTCGGCTCGGTCCTGCCGGATAGCGGACAGTTTGTCCTTCAGCTTGCTCTTCCCGGGGGCCAGGCCCAGCGAGCCGGGCACCGTGCCGAGGGCGCCGTCCCCTTCCTGGCGCCCTAACTTCCTGGATGAGGAGGAGTGCTTCTGCAGGCTGCCCTTCTCCACGCCGCGTCCGGCTGAGGACAGCAGACCCTCGCTGGCTGACTCCTGAAGGTCAGAGAGGAAGACAGAATATGTTTGACAGCTTATACTGATGAAGAAACCCCACAGCATGCACAGTAACGTGAGCAGGTTTCACACTGAGATCTGCTATCCGACAATGAGTTTGTGTGGTTTATTCATAGTAAGCTCGTACCTGCAGACTCTGCAGACTCGGCTCTCTCTGCAGAATCTCCTTCTTAAACTCTGAATGTGAGATGTCCAGGCTGTGTTTCCGGCTCCCTACAGCAGGTCCCACCGCCAGCTTCTTCTCCCCGACCGCTGCCGCCCCGGAGGGAGACGAGGGGGAGCTAGACAGGGAGGCGGCCAGTTTCTCGGCCGACTGCACCCTCTTGAGGAGCGGAGACCGCGGAGGCTCTGCACTCTTCGGCCTGGATATCTGCCTCACCAGCGGGGGGGAGGAGTGGAGCTTCACGGGGAACGACTGACCCACCGCACCCTGTCCCAGGGCGTGGCCGGGCAGCGGGGAGGGCGAGCGCTGTGGCGAGCTGCTCTGAGGGGTGGGTGACGGCGTCCGGGCCAGGGGGGAGAGGGGAATGTTGCCGGCAGACTTGCGTCGGGGTGAGCGGTACTGCCGCTGGAGCTTCGGGGCGAGGCCGTGCAGCGAGCTGGGCCTGATGTGGCCGGAGCTCGCCGGGGAGTTCGGGACACTGGAACTGGGAGAGCTGCTCTGAGACGAGTTTCCACCAACTGAGGGGAACAGGAAGCACATTAATTATACATTCAGTTCATACATTCAGACACCAGATTTTTCTTTTTAATGTATATTTCATATAAATAAGTACACACACAAACAACTGATGTTGGTGTACTTGGTGTTGTACTGATAAATAAGTAAATTTAAATCCTACAGCCTCTTTTTTAGAAGTAATTGTACATGTTAGAACAATTCTACATGTATGTATATGAGGGATTGCCATTAATTATTTGTAGAGGAAGCAGTTGGTCAGTTTCCCTTTTCACCATTCATAATTAATGAAAGATGACGGCACATATCAAAGAGCTTAAAGCTGGACTGAAGAGTGCATTAGAGACCAGACAGAGCAATTAAATGTCATCTGACGTCCACTGGCTGCACAGATGAGCGTTTGTCTCTCACCTGAGTGGGCGGAGTCCGGCGTGGACCTGTAGCCCTGCGTCGGGCTCCGTGGCGACAGGTTGTGCGTGGGCGAGCCGGGGCCGCTCTCCCCAGAGGAGAGAGAGCGGTTCAGGGAGGACAAGCTGCGACTGGTGTGGAGGAGAGACGCCTGCTTGGTGATCTTCCTGAACAGAGATGTCCTCTTCTTGCTGCGAGAGAAGACACACAACGTCTCAGTCCACAAAGCTCCACATCCAAAACCACAAAGTGAAGCTCGATATAACACAGGTGTGTCCCACCTGTCCTGTCCCTCCTTGGTCTTGGTCTTCTTGTTGCGTCTCGCCATCTTGGACTTGTGGCTCGTCTTTCGGGCGGGGCCGACCTTGATGGACGTGTTCTCAAACGGGGTGGCGGAGATGGACACTTTGGCGCCGCTCTGGAGGACAGGCGGAGCATTACAGATGTGGATTTTTTTTATGTTTTGATTTTGATTTCAGGATCAGTTCATGTAAATATTAATGTAAATTTTAAAGCCTTATTTCTATTTCATCCTTCTATGAATCCAGGATTCATAGAACCGTAGTTACATGCGTAACTATCATTTTTTTAGGTTTAATGATTTTTTTAACTTTAATATTATTTGTGTCATGAAAAAGCAAAACAACCCGGTTTCCACTGTCTATCAGCGACAGAAATGTGCTCTTTGTGTCTACCTTCAGTATGAGCTCCACCACCTCCGTGTGAACCAGACCGTGAACCGGCTCTCCGTTGACGTGGGTTATCAGGTCCCCCTCCCTCAGCCCCGCCTCGTGGGCCGGACCGCCGTCCTCCACGTGCTGAGGAGAGCAGAGAGAGACGGTCAGAGGAAAAAAGAAAGACAGGTGGAGGGAAAAGACGCCGTGAGGAAGAGAAGGAGAGAGAGAGGATGAGGAGAGATGCAGGCAGACGTATTAAAGAGCCTCAGAGCTTTAGGCTGTTGTTTACTGCCATCTTCTGTCAACAGCAAGAATCCCAATTCACTGCAACCACACTGACACCCCCACCTCCATCTTCTTCTACACTTCTCATTTTAATACATTCAGGACAAGCTGGTTTAAGAAATCTAACACCGGGGGCTTCTCTTTGTCCTTGAATGATTGATGTTTGCCTCAAACCTTCTGAATGATCACATCAGTGCTCCTCGGCGGACTCACCCAGACCATGTGGTGCACGGTGTAGATGTCAGAGTCTCCCATGTACACTCGGATGGCCCTCAGAGTGAAGCCGTACTTCTTGCCCGCTCTGTGGATAACGATGGCTGGCTTGACGCTGCTCACGGCCGGGGACAGGTCTCGGCTCGGGGAGGAGTCCCGCGATGAGGGATTGGACGACAGCGAGTGGGGCGACATGGGGCTGGCCAATGGAGAGGCTCCGTGGTGGTCTAAGAACAGACACGTTAATACATTAAAAAAATGCTTTAGGGTGCTGCTGGCGCTCCGCAGCTCCACCCTCGCGCCTCCAGCTTCTCACACTGACCTGCAGGGATCATCAGCGACAGTGTGGTGGCAGAGGCCGACTTGATGACCTTGTTGAGCGGTCTGGAGCTCGGCGTCGCCGCGTGTTTGTCGGCGTCTCCGGACAGCAGCCGATGGCGAGCCCTGCGAGCCGCCAGGTCGCTGATGGCTCTTGGGGTCGACGGAGAGTCGCTGTCTGCGGCACCTTTAGCAGCTCCGCCATTACCGCCGTTACCTTTGTGAGCGCGATCGCACACGTCGCCTGAACTACCCGCTGCAGGGACAGGTGAGAGAGGAAGCTCAGATACAGAGTTCACGGGTTTCAGAGAATCAATCATATCACACAATCAGGGGGCTGCAGACAGGTTTAAGTCAAAGCTAGTACTTTGACTTAAACCTTTTTCAGGCCAAATGTACGAAAATTGAGGACATATTTTCAGACAAATCCTGACGAAAGTTTCTGTCTGTCGTAAAGTGAACAGAGGTTGGATTTATCCGTAAATTACAGTTTCACTCAGACCAGCAGGGAAGTATCAAGGAGAAAATATTGGGATCAATAAAAAAAAAAAAACAACTATAATTGAGACAATTTAAAGACCTAGAAAGTAAAGTACGTGTTAAATTTGTATCCCAGTTATATAAAAAAAATAATATCAAATAAACACTCAACTAAATACATAAAAGAAAAATGGGAATCAGAATTTAAGATAAAAATCACCGATGAAGAGTGGCTAAACATGTGGAAAATACACCACACATCCGCTAGTTCGAGTTCTCCTCGAAAAATCTGATACGTTTTTTTATTTCACCCAAGGTCAAGAGGAAACAGCTGAACAAAAATGTGCCTTGTTGGAGAGACTGTGGAATAATGAATGTGGATCACTCGCACATTTTCTGGAAATGTGATAAAAACAGATGGTTCTGGAAAATGTTACACGATGCATTGCTGAAAATACTTGGATATAAGATTCCAATGTCTTTACGGGATTGTATTTGTGTAACCTATGTGAAGAAAATATAAGAACGAAGGACAGATACCTGGTAAAAATACTACTAATAGCAGCAAAGAAAGCTATCACGAAGAAATGGGGAAGGGAAGACACCCCTACACAAGAACAATGGACTCACCTGGTAGAGGAAATCTGTGTGTTTTTCTATGTGTTTTTTACTTGTTTTAGTATTATTTTGATTCACCTTTGTAAAGGAAAAAAGTGAAAAAAAAAAGTATGTGTTAAATTTATCTTAAAGGATCTTATAAACGGCCTGAAACACTTTACATGCAGCTCGTTCAACCCTCTGAACTTGGCGGTCTGGACAGATTCTGCCCGATCTGAAGGTGAACCTGCAGCTTTTTGACTCTCCGCTGTGTGTTTGTACTGACGTGTGAGCGTGGCCTTGCTCAGCTGGCTGCAGGTGGAGCTCGGCGTGGTGGGAGACTCGTCGAGCTTTAGCTCCCTCTCCAACGGGAGCTCCGGGATGGCGAGGGGCAGCTCGTCACACCGCGGGCCCCTCACCGCACTCGGACCCAACAGGCTGGGACTCTTACGACTTCCAGCTGCACCTGAGAGTTACAGCTCATTATATTCAGTTTTTATTTTTCGAACAAATCAAAGAATTTATTGGTAACTACTTCAGGAGGTTGCTGCTTTTACCTTTCTACTATTAAACACCTTTAAATTTGGGAGTTTAAGGCACATCAGATACTCCTTAGACACGCTATTATTTCCTCAGAATATTCTGAAGCAAAAACAACCGTCTGTTATTCTATTTCTGATCTGATGGACGGCTTCCTCCTGACAGCTAGCGACCGCGGGCCAGCAGAGCGTTCTTTCTGTGTCTTACCTTGACCTCCCTCTTCCTCCGAGGAGATGGCGAAGCGCGGCATCTCAATGATGGCTGAGCAGCAGCGTCTCCGGACCGTTAGCGGCGGGCTGGAGTCGCTCTCCGTGTGAGACGACTCCGACACAGACAGACGCTTCCGCAGGCTGCAGAGGTGAAGGTAGAGAGGAAGTGATGAACACGTAGAGCGAAGCAAACGCCGGGCCGCACTGAGACAACTCGTTATTATTATTATATTATTATTATTATTAAAACATGAAGGTCCTTTGTCCATGGTAATGTCCCTGGCCACGGCCGGGCGGTTCTATGGAGGCGAAGGACTCACATCTCTGGAGATCCCACCAGCCAGGATCGATCCCTGGACTTGAGTCCGCTCAGGCTGTCGATTCGATCTCCTCCCTCCTCACTGAGGCTGCGTTTGGTGGGCGGGGGAGTCCTCTTCTCCTCGTGTAGGGACAGACGCTCCATGCTGCTGTACACCTGCAGCCAGAAGTGATGCGATATTTCACATTTTAGTCATTCCTGAAGCCTGAGCCTTTCTGCTTCAGCGTCATCAGTGGATGCTCTGACATCCGTGCAGGTGTATCGGCGCGTACCTTGCTGAAGCGAGGCGAGCAGGAGGAGAACTGGCGGATCTCCACGTGCTCGTCGTCGTTGGTGTCGTCCTCTTCCTCTGAGTCGACGTGGTGGTAGCGATCGGAACGAGCTGAGACACACACACACACACACACACACACAGTGATTAGCTTGTCCGTTGGTGACTCTGAGCTTTGGATGAAGCAGTGAGAGACGTACTGTCAAAGTAGCTGGTGTCGTCCTCAGACTCCAGCTGGGGAATGAACTCGGCCTTCTGCCTCAGCAGGCTGTTCCAGTCCAGCTCTGTGAAGAACGGGTGCTGCTTCACCTCAAAGGCACTTCCTGTTGGGATGAAGCAGAGATGGAGGAGACAGAGAGGGTGGAGAGCAAGTGAAGGAACAGAGAGACAGAGGAGGCAGAGATGAATGAGACATCGGCGACTGCTGAATCAGATTTGACCAGCTTTGGGCAAAACACTTGGTGGAGTCTGACTGCGCCTTTATTTTGAAACTCTGAGTTTAAAAAAAAAAAACCCTGTCAGAGTCAAAGAGTGACCCAGAGGACAGCCGAGCTCATCCTGACGGACAGCTGAGTGAACAAAGCACAAACTCTAACACACAGGAGCAACACAGGAGCGTTCATGGAAAAACTCTTCATAATGTTCACAGACCCTCGTCCACCTGTGTGTGTGTGTGTGTGTGTGTGTGCGTGCGTGTGTGTGTGTGTGTGTGCGTGCGTGCGTGCGTGTGTGTGTGTTACCTGTGCCCAGCCTCTCCAGAGGATTCTGTCTCAGCAGTTTGGAGATGAGGTCCTGAGCCTCCTGAGGCAGAGCTTCATCCTCCTCCGGCCAGATGATCTCATCTACCACAACACAAACAACACAAACAACACAAACACAGCGAACACACGAGAATTTCAATTTATTAGTGAGAAAACAAATCAGAAATGAGAAATGAGTAACGCTGGTCCTTCTGGACCTTCTGTCTAATATATGAAACCACTGATGGAAAACACGATAACACCAGCGATCGATAACAAAGATGGGAATCAGTTTCCTGCTGCAGTTACTCGTACTAGATTCTGTTCATCGCTCCTGCCTGACAACTATTTTAACTTTAGCTCCACAGGAAGGATGGAAGCCCGGAGTGTGAATCCCACCTCCGCACACATGCACCTGACTGCCATCCTGCAGAAAGATTAAAATACAGAACACCTCGAAGGCACGAGGAGGCGCTCCGTCCTTCATCGCCACAGTGCATCAACATGGAGAGACTCGGTCATGAAAGAGACATGCAGGGATCAATGCAGCTTTATGATCATCGACTTGCCCTTTCATCAAAGGGAATCCGAAGGAGAAAAGAAGGCAGGAGAGAACCGCAATTGATTTTAAGCGAAGCCTGTGATTCTCTGCTGCAGAGTAATGTCTGCATCCGTCCAATCTGATGATTTTATCAAGTCAGCTGTTCTCTCTCAGCCCTCCGGCTCAAACATTAAACATTCACAATAAATACAGACATTCCACTGGAGACCAGGAACTACATAACATCCATTTTTAAGCATTTGATCTATATTATATGAATACATGTACCTTTGCCTGAGACTATTTTTCTACAAAACAATGTAAGTGTGTTCTGCTCTACTTTTATTCCACCGTGTCATGAAATCAAATGATGTTTTCAGAATTTACAATGGATGATGGCTTTATATGAACTTCAGTAAGAATCCACTGAAATTGCAGAGCTGCTTCCTGTTGCAAGACAAACCTGCTGTGTGTGAAATCGCTGGTCTGTTTCTAAACTTATGAACTTTAAAGTGGACTTGACTTTGACTGCACTAGAAAGCGGTGAAGCACAATTCATTTGCACTAGTAGTGGAGAAGTCTGGCTGGGAAGCTAACTGCTAACACGTTAGCATGATTGCTACACACTGCTCTAGTTTATTTTCCTGCAGAATGTTGGAGTCATCGAACTAGATGGTGACACACAGCTGATGTAACAGCTTTTTTTGTTTTGGAGTCTCTGGATTTTCACTTCCTGTGTCTGAATCGCTCACTAAAATAGCAGAAAATCCGTCTGGCTGTGAAACTGCAGCTGAAGTCTGTCAGCTCTGCGACTCACCACTGATGACCTGACCGAACAGCTCCTCTGGGGTGTCTCCGAAGAAGGGGGCACAGCCCACCAGGAACTCGTACAGGATGACTCCCATCGCCCACCAGTCCACCGGCTTCCCGTAGCCCTGACGCAGGATCACCTCTGGTGCGATGTACTCTGGCGTGCCACACACCTGAAGAGGCACCAAAAAGCCGAAATAATTAAGGCACATTTTATTGCAAAATAACACAAAAATGAGAATAATGTTTTATAAAAAGCTGCTGCAAATTTCATCTGCTGCTTGTTTGAAGGTAAACAGGTGAGCTGGTACCTGTTTGTCCAGGAACTCTCTGGTGTCTTTCTCGATGTGTCCTTCATACAAGTTTGTGGTCAAACTCATCAAACCGATCTTTGAGAGACCGAAGTCTGTCAGCTTAATGTGTCCCATGGACGTGATGAGGAGACTGCAGGAGAGAACGTGAAAGCTTTGAGCCCACACACTGTGTCAATGCTCAGCCTCAGCACCTTTTATTAAACTGGTTAATATGAAATAACAGTCAGCACTGAAGTGGAAATAAGGAGGTGTGTGTGTGTTTGTGCCTCACTTGTCAGGTTTGAGGTCTCTGTGTACGATGCCATAATTGTGAAGATACTCCAAAGCGAGGACGGTCTCTGCGAAGTACATACGAGCCATATCGACGGGCAGCGCTCCGATGTTCTTCAGCAGCGTGGCGCAGTCTCCGCCTGCAGAGCGCAGACCCGACATTCAGCACAACGCGACGACTGCTACTGAGATCAAACCGCGACAAGAACCATCTTACCCTCCACGTACTCCATCACCATGCAGAGGTGTCTCCTGGTCTCGAACGAGCAGAACATGGAGACCACGAACGGGTTCTCGGCGAACGTAAGGATGTCTCGTTCCACAAAGGCCTGCTGGATCTGGTTCCTCAGGATCAGGTTCTGCTTGTTGATCTTCTTCATGGCGAAACGCTGCCTGGTCTCCTTGTGACGCACCAGGAACACGGCGCTACACGCCAAGAAAGAGAGATGAAGCATGTCCATCAATCAGCTGTTTGTTAGAGTTAATTTAAACACAAGATACTTGTGCTCAAAAAGAGGATTCATTCTCAGCGAAGAACCTTGGAGCTCTAATCTGCCTCTATACCTGCCAAAGAGCAGTGATTCCTAACACGTCTCTGGGGGTCATCAGGTGGAAACCTCCCTTCAACAGTGTTTCGCCTACTTAGTCCCACTACACCTCCAGGAGGCTAGGCGGTGAACTCCGGCGTCCCAGAGTCACCCCCCCTAGTGCCAGTTCACACTGCTCCCTGTGAAAGAGTTCATACTCTTTTGTCCCTGCTGCCATAGGTCTTCTGAACAAGTGACTGACTAATGTACTGTCCCATCTATTATTTTCTCTGTGCAATATGTTGTTGTTTTTTTGTGATTGTTGCCTGTTTTTGTTACTGCTGGCTGTAGAGCAATTTGCCCCACGGGGACAATAAAGACTCCTTGAACCTTGAACCTCCTACACAATCCAAACAGCACTGCCACGGTCAACTGACCCAGAGATGCTCCAGGTAGTGGCCAGTACCGATGCTACCATTTAGCTAATGCTAACGCTACCTGCTAAGAGGAACAGAAGAAGACAATACAGCTAGATTCACCTATACTGTTAATGTTAACTGCTAGATGCCAATGCTAACTGCTAAGATACTATCATACTACCACCGCTTTAGCTATTGTTAGCTGCTACAATGCTACCACAGGCCTAGATGCCACATGTAGCTGCCAATTGCCGCACTACCATCTAAACTTTAATTCAACACATTACTTAAACTGCTGCTGCTCTTTATTTTATAATGCAGCACTTACGTCTTAATATCAGAATATCAAAGACTGAATCTTAAGCTTTCTTACCCGTAGGCGCCGTTACTGATGAGCTTGATGTTCTCAAAGTCCTCCTCTCGAGGTGCTTTGGTTTTAGTCTGTGGTGGAGCTGCTGGAACCGTGGTTCCTCGACTCTGAAACACACAGAGAATCAATAAAGGCGAAGATGGCACCACCATGTTTCTTTAGGGCTGATCTGAGGCTCATACTTCCTGGTTAAAAAGATACTTGAAAATCTCCTTGATAAAACTATGAGAAACGTCCATTAAAGATGACGATGACGGGATTCTGTACTCACGTCCACGGAGTCATCAGTCTCCGGGGTTTCTGGGTTGCCGCTGTCGTAGCTGCTCAGCTGGGCCATTTCTACAGAGACACGAGATTCAGAAGAGGAAATATCGAGACAACAAAGACACACAGAAAAGTCTACATGCACAACAAAACTACTTCAAAGGTTGGCTCTGAGATGTGTTACCCTCCAGGGGGTCCCTGGTGAGGCCCAGCTGACTGATGATGTATCGGGGGATGTCGGACTTGATGCCCTGACCCTCCTTGGCATGGCCCTCTGCTGCTTCCAACAAATGGTAAAACTCCTCGGGATCAAACTCCTGCAGGGGAGGGAGGAAGGAGAGAGGAGGGATGGCGTGAAGGGAGAGAAACAGGTGATGAGAAGGACACAGGGAGAAAAGAAAGGCAACAATCTAAGCTTGGAAAAAGGCCGACACAAACACTAGCTGATGAATATTTCGTTTTGCATCACTTGTTGGTGCTGCTTTGGTTTCCACCTGGACATAAACTAAGATCTGTCTGGACAGACGTCCTTCAGTCTCCACACTGACTTCATCTTCCTCTTCAGCTGGATTTGTTTTTCAGTTCGCTCACGTGTTCGTTCCCACTTGCAGCTGAACTGGAGTATTTTGTGTTGACAGATTACTAAAGTAACAGGAGCATTTTAACTGCTGTGTCCTCTGACAAAGACACACACACACACACACACACAAACACACAGTGTACATGTAAAGACACACCCCACGCCTCCTCCTCTATCTGCCTCCATTTATAAAAAGCCATCCTGTACAGTGTCACAGCTTCAGCTGTATGTGATTAGTCAAAACTACCGATGTGAGCACAGAGCGGACTCCTGTCCTCCCTCCCTCTCCTCCTCACCCTCCTCTGCCCCTCCAGTTATCCCTCTGTCACACTTGTTTTTTTCACTCTGTCTTTATCTGATCTCCCCTCTTCTTATTCTGCTTCTTGTCTCATTCCGGGTTTGCACAAGGTCCGATCCACCCGTTTGACCCCATGTGCACCACCTCAGCCCAAACTGACGGAGCTCAGTGTGCAGGCCGGAGAAAGGGCCTCTGCATTTCATGTGTACACCCCTGCCGGCTGAGAGGTGTTAATGTGTGTGTGTACGTCAGGCTGGTTTAAAATTCTCACAGGATGAATCGCTGTGGTTGAACCATCTGACATCAGGGAGCAGGAAGCTCTAAACTGTTTATTAACCCTTCGTGGAGTCGAGCTGTACAATATGGAGAGCTATTCCAGTTAATACTGCTCATATTTTTCACAGCGGTCTTTCAGACAGACTCTAATTTCCATCGCTGTGCCGCCGTGTGATTAAAATGCAACGACTGCTAACAGAGCAGGACGAGGCTGATCAGAACAGTGAAGAAAACAGCTACAGTAAATCAGTACGACACACCATGAAAACATACCAACACAAGGCTTATTTGCATGTTTTTTGTGGGTTATGTGCTCGCATTTGCTTCTAACACTCAAGCTTCTGTTTGGTCTTACTTAAAAGTGCAGAATTATTGCTGGTACTGCTGGTAGTTTAGTATTTAACGATGCATCATACCTCACAAGATGATGAAATGGTTTGAGGTTTATTATGAACTCCTGCTGTTTGATAAATGCAGTGCAGCAAAAACCCACATTATTTTCCTCTGAAATGCAGCAGAGCAGATTTATAAAGCAGCAGAAAATGGAAATATTCAGTAAAGTCAAAGCGCCTCTGATTTCCACTGATTTAGTGTTGTCCTCCTACGAAGATGGTCGGACATTTAGAAACAGCTTAAATCAAAATCAATCAAAAAACAGCGATTTTATTATCGTTTTTACTCCACGTGTTCTTCTTCCTGGTCAAACTCTGGCACCTACATTACCCACGATGAAACCGACCAATGGCACTTCGGTTGAACATTGGTGTGTGTTATGCTAGTAGCGGCTAACGTAGCGAGATGAGCAGCAGCTACAGAAGTCTGTTCAGCTCATGGCTTTCTGAGTTCACATCAATAGATTTGATTCAGTTTCAAACTTCTTCAGCCCTCACCGACGCCGACTCGAGTGACATCACTTGAGGACATTTATCTGACTTCACACACTTTCCAAATAATAATAATAGTAATAATAATAATAATATGCTGGACTCAAACCGACTATTGCACACTGTTACTTTGCACAACTGCGCACATATTTAACTGCTCGAATGTTTAGTTCAGATGTTTATCCTGTAAAGCTTAGTTCTTTATTTTTATTTCACTATTTTTTCTTATATTGTTATTTTCTATTGGATTTTTGCCTCTCACTTGAAGGTTGATCTGTCCTTGAAAGTTGTTCATCACTTGTAAGTTGTTCTTTACTAGAAAGTAGTTCTTGTTCTGATTTTGCATGCCCTTGTGTGTCCACCTTTTTGAGCTGCTGGAACTGCAAATTTCTTTGGAGATGAATATCTATCAATCTCTCTATCTCTCTATCTATCTAATAATAATAATAAATTTCTAGTGCACTTTTCATCTGCAGAATCTCAAAGTGCTACAAAGTAGCAATAGCAATGCTCAATGAAAACAATAAACAGGTTAAAATCAGTTCATAATCAACATTCATCGGCCTTTCTGAATAAAAAAGTTTTCAGGCCTGATTTAAAAGAGTCTAGGCTCTGAATAGCCCTCAGCTGGGTTGGGAGGCTGGTCCAGAGGCGTGGTGCGGCCGAGCAAAAGGCTCGAGAGCCCGGTGCTGGGGACTTGGAGGAGCAGGGTGTTAGAAAACACCCTAAACTGACTTTGATGTGTAAACCCCCCTCTTTAAGTGCAGCGCTTGAGTAAATGTAGAAACGATGTGAATGAATGTGCTTTGTCTGGAACTTGTAACACGAGTCTGTGACACGTTTGGCTTCCTGCGAGTGTGACCGTGCTCAGTCATCGAGTTTCTCTCACCAGACACTCCAGCAGACGCGCCGGCCGGGCGATGATGATCATCAGCTTCTTCACGAGTTGTGTGACGAAGGTGACCTCCACGCTCTCTGAGCGCTCGTGAGCCTGCGCACACAAAGACGACAGAGCAACAACAGGAGGACGGTTAGCTCAGCAGCAGGAGTTTACTTTCACATGTTAGAGAGGGATTTTCTACATACATTAGCTTTTAATGCATCGACTTTGGTCTGGGACATGACTGTTCCCTCATAATAACACCTCTTCATTATCTTTAATTATATTTTCAGTCATTTATCATCGTGGAGTCTCCTTTGACCTTGAAGCTGTGCAGAGAATGTCTCTCGCTTTGTGTTTGTCCTTCACAAACAAAGCAGAACGAACAGTTTGAGGACAGTCGGACAGCGGAGTCCTTCCCGCGGTGACACCTGAGAGGTAATCTAAATCAGAACGACCTCCGCCTCGCTCCCTGAGATCCACCGTGAAATGCCTGTCAGTGTGGAGACAGAGCAATTTACCCAGCAAGCCACTGTAACTGAGTGCAAACGCGTCTGGAGCAAACACTGATCCCCGGAAAGAAATGGGGTGGAAGTCAAGTGTGTGTGTGTGTGTGTGTGCAAAGTGGAAGCTGTAACAATTATAAACCAGCCACTAAAACATGCTTCATTCTCCGGGGTGTACCGTGTGTGTGTGTGTGTGTGTGTGTGTGTGTGTGTGTGTGTGTGTGTGTGCAGCATGTATGCATGCATCTATAATGCATGTAGTGTATGTATGTGTCACAGGGGCTAACGGAGAGGAGGTGGCAGCACATAAACAAAGCAGGCAGCTCGTTGCTGTTAGTCTAACAGAGACAGACGCAGGAGGCATAGGGGTCCGGACCCCCCCTGAATTATTTATAACTGTAATGAAACCTGGAGGGGAGGGGGCGTCTATGTACTGTATGTGCACGCTAAATATGTATTAGGGTATGTGTATGTCAGTGTGGAGGAGGCTGTGTGTGTGTGTGTGTGTGTGTGTGTGTGTGTTGACTGTACAGGCCAGTGATCGGTGAATAATGGACAGCTGAGGGACGGACCCCCACTGTGCAGCGGCTAATTAACCAGTCAGAGTGTGTCAGAGAGTGTGTGTGTGTGTGTGTGTGTGTGTGTGTGTGTGTGTGTGTGTGTGAGACTCTGCATATTTAATGCTTGTCCATGGTGGGTACAGTGTAGAAAATGTGCTTTAACAGCTTGCTTGCATGTGTGTGTTCTGTGTGACAGAATCTATAGATTTCATCTGATCACAAATTATCAATAGTATCATAATAATAATAATAAAAATAATAATAGTAGGTGACTGAAGGTGACCGGTTAGTTTTAACTTTAAAATAATTTAATAGAGGTCTACTTAAAAAAACATTTAATATTCTTCATAGTTCAGTGTAATGTATTATTGTTTCTGAGTTTTAAAAGCTTATATTTATATGTTTGACTCTTATTTTCCTTAAATGTTTTGATATTTTTGTTGAATTTGTTGCTTATTTATTGGAACTGATTTAATTTCTGAGGAAGCTTATATAAAAAAGCATTATTATTTGCTATCAGTGCTGGTTTTCACAGGTTCGTCTCTACACTGTAAAATGTCCTGATCAGTTACTGAAACATCCAGCATCCATTACGGGACGTGTTTTCCTGGTAAAATATTTTGATCTTGAGAAAGAAAAGTAAATAATGAGGCATCTTTAGCATTTTCAAAGATCTTTTTCTTATTCTGATGTCCTTACATTTGGACAATAAAGGCTAGTGTTCTATTTTAAGGGTTTCACACACAGTAAACAATAATTTAAAAAAAATCAGTAGCAGCTGTGATCGCACGTTGTGTCGCAGCTAGTACACAACAGTCATTAGATAATGTGTAATAATTCAATTTAAATATATATATATATATTTAGAATAAATGGTTTAAGGTCCACAGCTCAGAGGTGAATCGGATCTTTTCATCCATCTCTATGGTTCCAGAACTAAAACTGATTCAACAGGAAGCTGCTATCTCATTGGTTGGTCACTAGAAGCTCGTTAAGTGATCGTTGCTCAAAGGTGAAAATTTTCTACTCGTGATGTCACGCCGCCTCTCGTTTCCCTACAAATGAAGGGACAGAAGTGACGTCAGCTATTGTTTGGCCTGTTGGGGAGTGATCTTCAGTGTCTGAGAGCAGGTGATGTGTCCACCTGAGTGCAGCTGAAAGCCAATTAAAACCAGATGTTTGCGGTTGTATGTGAGCCCTGATGAACAGGCTGAAGGTTCAGGTTCTGGTGACAGATCACCGGTGCTGAGTTCGCACTCCGCCTCCCTCTCTGCCCTCAGGTGACCTACGGGGGGTCTAACAGGGTCTCACAGGGGTTCCAGCAAAGGATGGCCTGGATGCAGTTGTCATGGCGATGGCCAGGAAGGTCACGAAGGCCCCGTGACAGGGATGGATGAGGAAGCAGAAGAGAGGACGAGTAGTGGAGAAAAGAGAGACGAAGGAGAGGGGTAAAGGTGAAGGGGAGATAAAAGGCAAGAAGAGGACTGAAGGAGGAGAGGTGAGTCGGCCTCCTGCGAGCTCTGTAATGGGGTCGTGGCACCAGCGGAGAGAGAACGGATGGATGAATAAAGGAATGGAAAAGCAACAAGGACAAAGGCAAAGGACTGCGACGTGTCAGGAGCAGAAGAGTGGACAGACTGAAACTAAAATGTAATGATTTAACGGTTTCATCCCCTGAAACACACCTGGTATTATAACACATGTGAGCTGATGGAGGACATGACTCTGTGAGCCCTGAACAAACCTGAGAGACTCAAAGACTCAACGCATGAGAGAAACAGGCTTTCTGTATGTTTTTCTCTGTACAGTGACAGTTAAAGGGTCAGTTCGTCAAATCATTGACATCATCTCTACAAAGACGAGCTGCTGCTGATTTTCTGTAAATATGATGTTTCCACAGAAACGGGAAGGTGCTCTAACATTTCAGAGCCCAGGGTGAAAGAAGCTATGCTGGAGATGTGTGTCAAGAGATTTCCCTCCACTGTTACAGGAAGTTATTCCTTTAAACTCTCTGCTTGTTCCTGCATTTACAGGATTATTAAATTGGTACGTAATTAACTGGATCAGCCATGAAAACTGACACATCTGGTTATTTTTTGTAGTAAAAAGTGCTGAAAGTGTATTTTCAGAAAATCTTCCATATCGCCAACATTAATATTGTGACACAATATAAAGCTACATCTAACATAATACATTTGAATATATAATAGACAGAAAATAAAACAGAGACCACAAGTGGAAAGTGATTTTTTTATGATTTGGGTGAACTGACCCTTTAAACTGAACAACAAAGGCACATAAGACCAGGCTCAGATCTCAGTCCTGATCCTGAAGAGTTTCCTGACCCTCCAGGAAAACATCTGGGAGTCCAGCAGCTCTCACACACCAAAGCAGCGAAGGCATCATTCATCAGCCCTGAATGTCCCGAAAGGGAAAAACTCATAATCGAGCCTCATCCAGAGGCTCTAAATGAAAAATATATAGTTAAAGGAGACGAGTAACGTACAAGTTTGAAGTATTTTCTATCGAGCATGTTGTCTAATCGCTTCTTAATGAACCAGTAAAAATGGCCGGATGACTCATTAAAAGTCTGAATTATTAACAAGCTACAGAAAAAAACCCCACAGAAGCTGACTGATTGAAGAAGATTTAATAATTAATGTATCGACCTCTGGGACATACTCGACTATTTTTGAATATTTTCAGAAGCAGTGACACCTCTTACAAAACGAGCTGAAATCAAAGAGTCTCTGAGCGGCAGGAAGTTAAAGCCTGATGAAAACAGTGAACGAGCACCTGAGGCATCGTGTAAAAGCAGCTACAGCAGAGCTGAAGCTCAACTCGTGTCAGAGTCAAAGCTTCAGTCTGAAGCTGCAGAGAAGCCACGGCGCTGCGTCACTGTACGACGCAGCTCGACCGCATCAAACTGAAATCGACTCAACTGTAAAGTCTGCGTCCGCCTCCTCCTCCTCCTCCCAGCTGTGAGTGAACACCTTCCACTCGCTCCTCCTCAGCACCTCCTCCAGCGCCCGCTCCTCCTGCTCCAGCCTCCTCTGCCACGATACGCGAGACATGTTTCCACCGAAAAACCAAAAAACAAGGAATTTCCATAAGCCACACAGGCGGGGAGGCTGTTTCTACACCTCCGTCCACCTGCTCACGGCCTCATCCTCTCCTCTGCTCTGCTCCACCTGCTGCCTCACTTGGCCATTCGCCAGACCCCCCCCCCTCCCTGCCAAAAAAACAGCCTAATGGCGCCTAATTGGTGATGTCATCATCCAGCCCGCATTGCAGCTCCGGCGTCTACAGCTTCTCCAGATGTGTTCGAGTCCAGTTCCTCACGCCCTCCAAAAGCATTCGAACAGGCTCCGTGCACGTACGCCCACCTCCCCTCTGTGAGCCCGCCGGCCAATCAGAAGCAGAGGAATCCCCTCCAAACCCCGCCCATCCCGAAAACCCTCCGACTACACCTCCTTCACCCCTCCTGCTCGTCTGGGAGAGTCATCTGTCAGCCCCCGGTGACTGCTGGAGTGTGAAATTAAAATCGGAGAGGATGTGTGTGTGCGTGCTCGCCTGCATACGTGTGTGTGATTGAGGGATAGTTTGTGCGTGTGTGTCCCAGCAGAACAGAAGGTCAATAAGGGGCCGGTGGGAGCCATAATGTCGCCCCCCCAGGCCCTGGAAAACTGAGCTAATAGAGATGTCACCGCTGCCGCACACATGTAAATACAATCCTACATTCACACGCATTGAAGCACATGCAGAAACACACAAAAACGGTCTGACATGGTCCCATGAAGCCCAGCACACACACACACACACACGCACACGCACACACACACGCACACGCACACACACACACACACACACACTGTGCCACCTGGCCACAGTCTGTGTGCCTTTGTATGACATCACGCGGCCCTGACGGCGGTGACCGCGATGAGTGAACGACGGGGCGCGTCACGCCGTGAGTTGTTCCACGGTAAATGGAGCGTGACCGGGCAGGTGCCATCGTCATGATGTCTTCATCAACGGTCCAGGAGAGAATTTATCACAGCAGACATTTGACACTGCTGTCGTTCGAGGAAACAACGAGAATGATGTAAAATCGTGAGAATTGTCAGGGGGGTTTGGTGCTTCCTGCAGGGTACAGTGTGGAGTTTAGAGGCAGCTGCTCCACAAAACTACGTACTTTAACACTGAAAGCTCTTCTACCTTTCACTGAATCTTATGTTCGTAGTTAATTGGAAAGATTTAACTAGAAGCTAACCAACTGAACACTTTTTACACAACCTTTTCCAGGAGTCTGCCGATGAATCACCAGTGTTCATTTCCAGGAAATAATCAGGAAATTGTGGTAAAATAAGGACCGAACTGTCTGAATCTGGACTATATTCTCCTCATTGCTCGATCAAATTCTCCGTGTCAAAGCAAAAACATCCACAGCATAGACGCTTCGGAGAAATCCCATAATGCAATGCTCTGCCCATGACAGATGTGAAAATTAGTCATGCAACTCTACAGCGATGACGCAAAGTGATGCTGATTCACAAGTTTTTGAAATTTAGATTTCCTGTAGCGAGAACGACTGAGGGGACAAGTAGACGAGAGCAGGAGCTCTTTCCACTGAGCTTCCATCGTACAGATCTGTTTTTAAATGGAGAGATCGTCTGTGTGTGAATAAACTGCCGTCAAACTCACGTCTTGCAGCAGCTTCTCCAGGCTCTCCTGGAGCTCGTAGAAGTAGCGGGAGGTGATGAGGCCCTCCCTGCTTTTCTCCAGGCAGTCTCTGGACAGCTCTATCAGCTGATGGTGGATGAAGCTCAGGACCCCGTCGGCCAGTGGGCAGACCTTATCCGGGGCCGAGGAGGAGAGCAGCTCGGCCAGACGCTCCTCCATTTGAGCCGTCGCCTGCGGGGAGGGAGGAGGGGGTCGATGAGAGGGGGGAGACGAGGATGAGTCATAGAAGAGGGACACACGAGGCAGACACATGGAGAGACGTACGTGACCTAAAACTGCAGGTACACACTATAAAATCATGTGAGAGGAAATCAGGTCACATTAAATCATTATTCAAAAAAGAAAACTTAACACCCCCTGCAGCTTCTTCAGTAAACCCCCCCCGCAAAGAGAACGAGACCCTTCTACTCTACTCAATCATGACCTTTTCCTGTGGTTGCATCTACACACCTGAAGTGTTGATTACAACCAGTGACTTGTTTCCACGTGTTCTCTCCCCCCCCGCCTTTCTGCTACACCCACAGTGGATTACCCCTGAACAGGAAGTGTGTGTCTGCAGCACAAACCTTGGGGAACCTCTCTTTGTACACGTGGTTCATCATCACGATCTCGTGGTCGAAGGAGATGGGCGAGCGTCCGGGACTGAAACGAGACAGACACGACAAGTGAGTCCGACCGCAGAGGCCTCGATGATGCGTTCAAGTGTCGGTTTGACTAAAGCTGGACCGAACGTTACACAGAGATAATCAGCCTTTATGTCGGTCTGTCTGCAGAAGCTTCAATCCACCGATGGAAACAGATGCATCAGCCTCCGTGTCATGTTGCCTCTCTCACACTTTGATCAAAATGAGCTCTGTTATCTTTTTGTAAATTGAGCACTGATGCTGCAGAAATGTTGGAATCTGAACACACTGTGTGCTGAAGCTTTGGCACCTCTTCTGTCTGCAGACACTGACTAATGTTCCTACAACACTTCAGCAGAGAGGTGAACCTTTCTGCTACCTTTGCTGTACAGGTGGAGGTAAACCGGTGCCTTAAAAATGTTCAGGATGCTTAACGCTAAAATTAAAGGTACTCTGAAAGGTAACAATATAAAACGATGTTTGGGAGATTTTAATTCTGACCACATGGAGGTTTAGAAAAGCACAGAGACCGAATGAAGGACTGTTCTGGATGCAGCCAAGCAGACTGGATGTGACGCGCAGGATTGGTCGGGTCACCGCAGCGCAGAGGGAGAACAAGCAGGGTGGTGGTCACACACATGCACTAACGGGACCTTGGGGTCTTCATCATATGTGTGTCCTCAGCAGTGTAAACTGGGGACCATGACAACCTATGGACTCACATGGCTGCACACAGAGACCAGCGGACCGTGTGTGTGTGTGTGTGTGTGTGCGTGCGTGTGTGTGTAGCTGTCAGTAATGAAGCCTCGCTGCAGCGACTGTCCGTCAGCTCTCGGGGGGGTTTCATGAGCTGACAGTGATGTCTCCTTCAGTCCACGTCGGCTCCAACAGAATATCAATCCATCTGTCTTTCACACTGGACTCAATTTTTCTCTCTATTTCCCTCCTCCGGGGACTCATCTCTTTTTATATTCTATCACAGCCCCCCCCCCACCACCTCCAACCTCCCTCTACAGTCAGACAAAACAGCGACAGCAGCAATATCCTTGACCTTTCTGTGTCTCACTTTCAGGAGAATAAGGGACGACAACAGGTGACAGGCAGCGTGCGTGTGTGTGTGTGTGTGTGTGTGTGTGTGTGTGTGTGTCATGGCAGAGAAATTTCATTCTAAGCAATTTTAGGCCTGTTAGCCTGATGCATTATTCATTCCATCCATATGTGACTGTAAACATCTCCTGCTAAATATTGCAACTGCAATTTTAATGTTTTGGGACACGTGAGAATAATCTGATTAAATGATAATAAATCGTTTTCATTTCAACTTCTGATCTGTCATGGTCAGTTTTTTCTTTTTTTTTTTAGAATTTTTAAGAATCAAAACACATCCTTGATTTTTATTCTGTTTTGTTTTCCAGGATATTGATTTTTGTGTTTAGAAAATGACTAAAACAAAGGAAACTGAGAGCTGGAGGGATCATCTCACCATAACTTCACTCTTATTTTAATATTTAAATGACCTGCACACTTGATAACTGCACTGTTTATACACTCAAAATGTTCGCTGATGTTGGACCACAACATTATTAATAAAGTTAGAAAAACTGATCCACAGTGTTGTACTCTGATTCCTGCACAACATCAATAAGAGTATTTGAAAAGCTAACCTGAAGTCAACTCAACTGACTAAAACGAAGCAATAAAGAGAACAAAAATAAAAAAATCATTACAGTATAAAATAATATTAATCAAGATCAATCAAAGCAAAAATATGCAATAAATATATATATATATAATATAACAACAACATAATAATAATAATAATAAAACTAAACTAAATATTATTTAAAAATAATGATAATAAAACAAGTTAAAGATAACAGAGTCTAAAAAAACATTCCTTGTCAGACAAAAGATGAAGAAGACAAGAGAGTAAAAATATGAATTTGGGGCTCCAGATGTCTTTGCACAGTATGAGTCATCGGTACACACACACACCCACACACACACACCCACACACACGTGACCTGCGTGATGAGGTAATGCTTTAAGTCATCCATCGGCAGCTCAAAGTCCAATTACCAGCCTAATAGGAATGAGAGCAGCCTGAACGTGACATATGAGCTAAACATCATGGAGGCTGTTTATCATTGGTCCAAACATACGGTGACAGGTAACGACACACACACACACACACACACACACACACACACACACACACACACACACACACACACACACACACACACACAGCACATAACCGTGCTTCCATTCCTCTTTTGTTTAACGCTGCTTTGTTGTGATGCTGCACGTTTTTCTGGTCAGCTTTTAATGTGAAAACAGGCAGGAAGTGTTGAGTTTTCCCTTATAAGTAACCAGCCCAACATTGATTGAACTGACCCTTTGGACAAAACAAGCCTCCACTGTGCGCCCACACACACACACACACACACACACACACAAAGACACACACACACACACACACAAACTATATAGCTGATGTGTGTCAGTCACTCAGAGCTCGAACACCTTCAACTTTAAAACTCTCCTTTCATGTTGGCGTTTCTTGAATAAAGAAAAATCAATCAAAGCCCGGCCGGCGCTGCCAGCGGGCTCAGTAATTAAAGGTTAGCCTTGACAGAGACGGATTCAGCGCCACAGGCTGTTATGTACATTCTTTAATTTTCACAGAATATCTTTTTCTCCTCTCTGTGTTATTCTTCCCGTGTGCTCGTGGCTCTGAGCAGCCAGAGACTTTATTAAAATAAAGCTCCCGTTCAGAGCGAGCTGCAGCGGAGGTCGAAGTGAAATCCCCGGGATGAATAACACAGGGAAGGCAGACAAAGGCTAATTACAACGCGGCTATATTTCTGCTGTAATGGGAAATAAAAATCGCCTCGCAGCGATCCCGGCAAAAAACGTCTTTGTCATTATTTTGAGAAACGACCTTGGAGACGAGGCTTCGGAGGAAGTTCTTTTGTTTTAACGCGGGCCTCCAAGTTCAAAAGTTAGGATAGTGAGAGAGAGAGGAAACATTTCTGCGATGGAATAAAAGATAAAATGTGTTTCAGCTGCAGGGCTTTGCATGATTAAAACGTGAGGGCGTTTTCCTTCTCTGCAGCTAAGTGGTGATGTCACATGTGACAAAAGGCACTCAAAATGCAAACGAGCTTATTGGTAGAGAGGGTAATTGAAGTAAATCAGACGAGACAGCAAATCAGATGGTGACGGTGAGGTGGGGGGGTCTGAGAAAAATAACATTGATGCTTCACAACTGAGGCGGCCGACTCGGGAAATGAGAGGCCTAATTGACCATGACAGAGAGCTGGGGATGAGGTGTGTGTGTGTGTGTGTGTGTGTGTGTGTGTGTGTGTTCACCACAAAACCTCAATATCCCCCATGATGAAATTCTTGACTCCACTGAAAACATCTTGGTAAAAATCTCCTGAAAGTGTTTTGTAGGAGGGAGAAAAACTAAAATCAGATTATTTTAAAGACGTCCTTTTTTCCTGCTTTATACAAATAAATCTTTTTTACTTTCTGTAAGTCCTCTTCCTGTTTCCTGATCTGTTAACGTGAACTCAACACTCTGCTCGTCCGTGTTTTCCTGATGAGCAGAAATGCTGTTTTCAGTGTTAAGCTAGAGTCAATGAAACTCAACACTTCCTGCAGACGTGTCACAATAAAAGCCTTTAAGTTCATGAAGGCATTTAATGTGAAACATATGTGCAGGAAGTGTTGAGTTTCATTGACTCTAGCTTAACACTAAGCAGAAACAACTGCAGTAAATGCTCTTTGTGGACAAACTGTGGTAGTCTGAGGGTTGAAATCATGGAAAGGGTTAGAACATGGAAAGGAGACAGGCCTGCTTACATTACATGAGTGCTGACATGTATGATATGATGAAGAATATGTGGTTTTGCAGACAGAAAGTCAATGGGCTGCAGCGACTGAAGCACAGGTATGATGGATGGACGCTCGCTCTCGGCGTGCGGAGGAGCGAATGGTGGACGGACAGATAGATGGGGACGGATAAGAAGTGATGGATATACTGCAGAACAGGAGGCTGAGAGAGGAACGAGCTGAGGGGGGAGAATAAAGATTAGAGAGGAACAAAGAAACTGTTAAATGATACAAAGGGTGACTGTCATCACTCACAGCAGACTCATAAAATTAGCATAAAACTGCGCTCTGCACCTCATTTTCATCTGTTCACACTCTCTCATGGACAGACACACTTGTCCCCCCCCCCTCTCCTCCTGGGTCCAATCATCATCTCTCTCTGCTCCACACTGTCCGTCTCATTCACGACGTCCTGTTTAAGCTCTTCCTCACACTCACACTGAACCCCAATCCTCAGCGTAGCTCTCAGCGCTCTGTCGGTTATTTATCTGGACTTGCAGACTGTTCGCTAAGAGCTTTTTAATGACACTCGCTGCTGGTGGACTAATATGATGCCAGGCTTTCCACTGAGGCTCATCCACCCTGCACATGAGGGGGTGACTGCTGGCTACAGCCGAAACACTTTTCAAAGTCATCTGCATGCAAAATAACCTGCTCCCCGTCTACTTCATCGCTATAATCACAGCACTTTGGTTCTGTGAGCGTTTCTGACATTTCTGATCAAAGCTGGAACATTTTGTAACATGTCATCCTCCACGTTTTTACTCTCTGTATGAACGTGCATCTTTTGCCTTTCATCATTTCCAATTCTGTTTCTATTTTCCAGAAGAAAAAAGAGATTATGTAAGGACGCACACATGCACGTGCACACCACAGCCGGACATCAATCAACAAACACAGTGGGACTCTAATCAGACACACACCATGCAACTTCATCCTCTTTGGTCTCAGAGGATGACAGAATTCAATATCTCTCCGTAAAGGAGCAGAGATAAAGACGGGGAGGAAGCTGCTGAGACAAGAGCTGAAGGTGAGATAGAAAGAAAAAAAGATTAAAATGAAGAGAGTGATGAGGAGGGATGACACAGAGAAGCAGAGACAAGCTGAAAGTCAGTAAATCTAAAAGCAGCTCTTGACAGGTAGAAACAGAGGCGGAGAAAAAAAAAAAAGCCGTCTGAGCTGGAGATGAAGCACAGACGGACAGACGGACAGGTGAACAGGTGCGTGTCACCGAGATAAACAGCGAGGAGGCTCTGCTCGCGCCCACCTGTCATGGACATGTCAGAGGGTTGAGTCTGACCTTTCTGACGGCGACACACAAACAACACACAACCCCGGGCATGAAGGTGTGCTAATGTTTGTCTACCTCTGCAGGAAGCCACTCACACCAGGTCACAAGGTTCATATTCAGTTTGGAAAAAATACACTTCGGGTCTTATAAGCAGCACAGATACACACTCAGTGGCCACTTTATTAGGTACTGATGTATTTAGGTATGTATTTGAATTAACACCTGTCTGACAGCGTGAATGAAAACTGAACATTGGGATCTTTGTGAAGGCAGAACATGTGGCAGACTGGAGGTGGACTGGATCGTATTGCTTTAGATAGTTTAGGCTTGTCTAATAAAGGGAGTGTAGAGCATACTCAGACATACAGAGTAACGCAGGTCCAAACTTTTTTGCATATTAGCATTCAGTATTGATCTCCAGCCTTTTATGGTGCAGAATATAAGTGTTTGGAGGCCATTAGAAGCCGGGCTGGTTGCCGCCTGCAGCAGAGACACAGAGACCTTCACACAGAGCTCCTACCTGAGGCTGCGGGAGCGCGGTCTCATGGCGGGGGAGCGCCGTCCCTCCTCGTCCGTGATGCTCTCGGAGCTGAAGTGTTTGGTGAGGAAGTGCAGCTCGTCCGGAGTGGGCTGGAAGGGCAGCTGGTGCAGCTTCTCCTGAGATGAACAGGAGGACTGTGAGAGGAGGAGCACAGAGGGAGCAGATTACAACCAGCACTGGAGCTACTGCGGGGTTAGGCTGGAGCTCGGCTGAGACTGGGGCTAGTCCGGGCCAGGTGAGGGCAGGGAATGCAGGGTCCATTCAGGACCGGAGCTGCTGCAGGGTTGGGCCAGATTTAGGTGGGTCTATGTTTTTAGTATGGAGCTAAAAAAACACAATCATGACTTATATCGTCAGAAGCACCGTGTTTTAGCTCAGTTGCAGTTAAATGACTTGTACCGTTTGCAGAGACACAGCTGTGGTCCTGTGCTCCTCTCCGACAGTAAGAGATGCTAACAGCAGTCGACGATGTATTCATATTAATCTGTGGCTGCACGCTGCTTTCCTCACTGTCTACAGCTCGTCACGTCGTTTGTGTCGTGTAGTAGCAAAATACGCTAACTCTGCCTCCAGATGTGCCACTGGAGAGCCACAGTCGAATATCTGGACTAAATCTGGGCTAAATTTGGTTGAAAATATCAAATATCAATAACAAAAGAAAGTTTTATTAGACATCTAGGTCTGCGTAGCATTGCTCCAGCAGTATTTAGAGGACTATGTTTCACAGGTCCAAAATACAGATCGCAACAGTCATTACAATAACTCTGAAACAGTGGTTATACATTAAAAGGGAAACAATCACTTTTCCACCAAATTATTCCCACTTCTAATGACGCACAAAGGCCCAGTTTCATCTAACAAGTCATTTATCTTCCATAATAAGAGAAATCAAAGAAGCCCTGGCCCTCTGTAAATACAGCGAGCTAGCAGGCACGCTAGCAGCCTGCATCTACGAGTTAAGCAGCTAACTCGGCTCACTGCCTTTGATGCACGCTGAGCTTCATTCTACAGGCGGCAGGTACAGAGGAACCGCACGCCGGGGCATCAAGAAGGGAGATGAAGGAACAGCAGACGGTAAAGGAGAGGGAGAGGGATTAGACCAGAGGGACTGTGGATATGTCCCGATGAGGAAGGAAAGAAAAAGAGGAGAAACAGACCAGGAAGCAGAAGTACACTCGAGGGCATTAGAGGGGAGGTAGTAAGGAGAGGAAGGTGGGAGAGCACGGGACTGTATCACAGCAGAGGAGGTTTTGCTGGCTTGTTGCTTTGCAGTAAAGTCAGAGGGAGCAGAAAGAATTTATTTCTGGGTTTTGGGATCCACATAATCATAAAACACATACAATTATACGCAGAGACAGAGCAGAGGAAAGATATTTACCGAGACGGTGGAGCTCGGAGTGTTGGTGCCATAGCCAGAGGAAGGCAACGAGGCCAGAGACCAGCGTCTGCCATCCGTCCTGGGGGAGAGACAGAGACGGAGAGAGATGAAGACGTCATGAGCAAACACCCACCTTTTCATATTAAAACACAGACATTCCCTAACAGCATATCAAGGAGACGCAGCGCCATCACATACAGCAGAGAAGTGATTCAGCTGAAGGAGAGAAAGTGCAAACACGAGGACAACATGGACTCAAAGAGCAGGCAAAGCCGTGAGGAGGATCCACCGAGACTCTGATGGTGTGAACACCTGAGAGCCACTCTGACCTGTCTGCTCCTGACAGACAGCTGGATTTTACACTTCAAAATGCTTTGGATTTGGTTTATTAAAACATAAATCAGCTGTTATTCTGCATTTCTGTTATTATCAACAAATCCAATAAAAAAAAAATCTGATCTGTCTCTCAGCGCTGACTTCCTGTCTGTGGCTTCAACCCCATTGGTTCCTGCTGAAGATGGAAGTCTCTTCACAAATATGTAGTTTCCTTTTTAAAAGGTTCATTCACTTCCTAAACCAGCTGCTCATTGTAGTTTTTATCAAACAAACTGGAGGAAATAGAGCTTCTGTAGGGACTATTTTCAGCGGCAGATTAATCCACATTTGATGCTGTAGTGAGTGTTTGTGGCAGCAGGACGGTGTGTGTGTGTGTGTGTGTGTGTGTGTGTGTGTGTGTGTGAGACTGAGTCAGAATAACAACAGAGTGTGTGTTCATGGTGGTGAAGGAACATGTCAGTCAGAGCAGCAGTGAGGCTCACTGATGTGTTTTAATGGAGCTCTGTGACTCAAAGGAAGAAGATCTATCAGGCTGTGACACACACAGAACTGCTAGCAGTTAGCAGCTAGCATTCACTGCTGGTTCTGAGATCTGCTGACGATAAGAAAAACATAGAATATCACCAGTCTCATCCTTCAAAGAACAAATATTTGTTTTATGACCCATCTCTCCATTCCTGGGTCCCACAGACTCTCCTGACTCCAGATTTTATTTTTGGCTCAGTGTTTGTCACAGCAGCTGCAGACATTGTTCCTGCACAGAGTGTTGGGCAGCAGAGGGGGAGACCCTGCAGGGTCCTCGTTGGTGTCATTCAATGTGTGTGTGCTCAGCCATGCAAGACCGGGGGGGCGGGGGGCAGGAGGGTGGCGGCAGGGAGAGGGGGGAAAAAGGTCTAAGGTCAAAACTGAGAGGTTACCTGTCAGCCCTGTGTCCGTGACTGTAAGGGAGACAAGACAGGGGTTTTCTTTTTACAGCTGTCACCGACACAGTGTGTGTCACACGCATGCACGCACGCACGCACGCACGCACACACGCACACACTTTCCAAGCCTGTTCCAGCACTTCTGGGGCTTTGTAGAATAACTAGGCATTGCAGGTTATTCTTATTTCATTACAGCAGGTTTTAGACATTTTCCAGGAAAGTCAATATGAGACAAAACCAAACCAAAAATAATGCTTCTACTAAAAAAATATATTAAAAAAAGAAAAAAGAGGACAGTGTGTTGTTCTGTCACTGTCATCGTCACACTGACTGTTGAGACTTTTGTCTTAACATTTCTGTTATCTTAGATTGACAGTCACATACATTGCCTGAAGACAACATGATGCTTTCCATCCTTCCCGAATAGAAAAGGAAAACTGAGAGGCTTCTGAGCCACCAGCCAATGACCCTGAAATGAACGACCTGTCACATCACCCTCCACCACAGGGTGTCGCTGCTGCACAGCAGCACTGAGGTCAGCAGTCGACGGAGAGGGATTTCCAATTCAAATCAGCATTAATGCCTTTTTTGGCTGCTGCACGGCTGCCGTACAATGCTTGATGATGTTGTCATGGAAATAGCCCAGGGGTTCAATATGACAGCAAATGTGTGTTACCATGGAAACATCATCATCTTAATGAAGATCTAAGAGGCAGGTTTGCTGAGGATTTCTTTATATTTTATATGAGCTTGTATTAAAGTCTTTCATCTTGGATTGAAAATCACACAAGTGTCTGAACACGCATGCATCTCTCTGTCACACGCACACGCACACGCACGCGCACGCGCACGCGCACACACACACACACACACACACACACACACACACACACACACACACCGTCTCAATAATTACTATCTGTGCAGAGGGCCCACACAGATAAGAGCTTTATTAATCCTGGTTTGAGTGGCAGGCTCAGAGTGATCATCTGCCTCGTCGTCAGTGGCAGCTCGGCTCTCGAGGCGCTGAGGCCACTGAGCCGTTTCACAGCGCTAAAAGCTGAAGTACAGCTCATCCATTCTGCCCTCAATTCCTTCACTTCCTGTCTGATTAAAGTCTTTTATTTTGATTTTACTTCCCACAGAGGATTCTTAGCACTACTGTTTTACAGTGAAGTAACCTGCTGTGTTGCTCCAGATCAGGCAGAACGTTTGTGGACAAACTGTGTTTATAATCCCAATTTCAACCAGTTTTTTTTACATGTTTTCCATCCCACCCTACCTATATAGTGCACAGATTGTTTTCCAGCTGTGGTCTAAAACACACCTGCACAACAGAGTGTGTGTCTCACCTGCGTGCAGGAACAAACGAGAAGTGTGCAGCAGTGTTGGGGGAGAAGTTGCGAGGGCTGTCCAGAGGGCTGGTGCCTGACAGACAAAAAAGAGGGATAAAAAGCACACAGGTAAGCATAATAATCAGACGCCCTTCTGAAAACACATAATCTCAGCAGATTAAATCAGTTCAGTGACAGATTCTGGGTAAATAAATCTGAAATGACACGAGCCCAATCCATTGATCAATGAATCGCTGGAGCTCTAGCTGTTATGTCACCTTACAGTATCCTTACATTTCCGAGGAGATACCTGTATTTCCTTATCGAGGAATATTTAGGGTATAATCTGAAGAAAAACTACTCACACTTGAAACTTGAAACAAACCTGACAAATTACAGACAAATGAGAAACCAATGCGGGCGTCTGTGTGAAAGCAGAGTGCACAACCTTCATCCTCCATCCATTCTTCTTCAGGCCCTCAACAAGACGAGAGGATGGAAGAAGAACAAGAATGTGAAGAAGAAGCTCAAGTGATGACGATGAAGTCAAATGAAAAAAATAAGAGGAAGGTGGAGAAATAAGAGGGCAGACTGATCTGTCTCCTCCATCCACAGAGAGAAGTGTATTTAGATAAAGGAGGAGAAACTGTTTCCACTCACTGCTTTACAGACCACAGACAGTGGCAGACAAAGAGGAGTGACGCTTGATTTCATTTCAGTGAACTGCTAAAAATCACCTGTGGGTCAGAAGCCTCATATGAATATTAATCACACCTGTGGGTGCGATGTTTCTTAAAAACACTGATGAAGTTGTTATTCTTTGCAAACGCCGCTGCAGCTTCCATGTTGGCAGAACAGAAACACGAACTTCATGCCACGCTGGATAATAAAGCGAAACCGAAAGAGCAATTCGGTCTGAAACACGTCATCAATCAAGTTTCAATCAGGTTCAACACGGAGAGCAAACATCCGAGAGGCGGACATAAAACACCTGCAGCACCAACTGAACGATATGCTGCGGAGGCGACGCCCAGAAAACTGATGATCCTCCTCTGAATGAAGCTGAGATCGCTTCATGAGCACGCTGACACATGCACGCATAAACACATGCACACACATACACATGCACACATAAACACATGCACACACATACACATGCACACATAAACACATGCACACACATACACATGCACACATAAACACATGCACACTCATGAACACACAAACATACATACTCTTCCATACACACCATGCACATGTGAACACATAAACACGTGAACTCAGAAACACATTCACACATTAACATATGACCTACAGACACACACACACACACACACACACACACACACACACACACAGACACAGACACAGACACACACACAGACACACACACAGACACACACACAGAGAAACACACACACACAGACACACACACACACAGACACACACACACACAGACACACAGACACACACACACACACACACACACACACACACACACACACACACACACACACACACACACGGATGGGAGAGGGAAGGCTGCTGGCCTCAGAAACAGGAGCAGAGATTAAGTAGTCGGACATTTCCACATCAATTATTCATTTTCCTCGGCAGCTCGTCTGGACGATGCAGAAACTCAAATATTAATACGAACATTTGCTTCCTGTCAGACGGGACCTGTCCGTCTGCGGCTGGAGAGCAGAACGCGTGTGTGTTATTAGTCAAACAGAAGCTTGTTAGTGTTCGCAGCACTTGTGTGAAACGTCTCCTGAAGATCTCGTGTGTTGCTGAAGTTACATTTGAAAGAGAAAAAGGTCTCGCTGGGGCTGTTAGCAGGCGCAGTCACTGCACGGTCGCACTTCACGGCTCCGGCTGCTGTGGACCATTAGTCAATACAAGGCTTATTCAGAGACAGGAGAATCCATCTCCCTCTGCAGAGGAACCACACACAGCAGTGACGTGGACACTCTGTGTGTCTGTGTGTGTGTCTGTGTGTGTGTGTGTGTGTGTGTGTGTGTGTGTGGGACAGTCAAGACTTCTCAGCTATATTTGCATAAGTCTGTGCAAAGTTTGGGGGCTCTTTGTGTCTCAAACCATCTAAGAAAGCCTCATCTGGTTTTGATGTGCAGCGCTTTAACGACTAGATAATCAATCAATGAACTGATCGACTACATGCATCGCCAACTGTTTGGAGTCAAAGTCAAGATTTGCCACTTGGGCCGTGGAAGCTTTTGATGGTCATTTCACTACCTTTCTGCTATTTCCTGTTGACATGTTGTTTCACTGACAGGTAGGCTGAAAACCTTGTGGGGTTTAATCTGTTACAGTCACACCTGTTGTTACTTATTTCAGACAAACACTGATACGATTTCTGTCCTGAGCTGACGGCTTGTTCGCTTGTTACTCGTCTGTCCGTTTGCACGATGCTCAGGTGTGTTTGCAGTCTCAGGTCACAGCTGTCACACAGAACCTGCAGGGGTCACTCGTTCCAGCACTGAACTGAAAGTCATGTGACATCCGCCGGGATCCGCAGCGACTTTCAGCATGTTGACTTTTCTCTGATTGGTTACAGAGAAAACTCAAACCACTCTTTAAATCCACTTCTCGTCAGGAAAAAAAAAAAGAACCACTGTGTGGATTTTATTTTGAACGTGAACAAAGAGGCCAAGTGAAATGTAAATGAGAGCTGAGAGCACGAGGCAGGCGGTCTCATCACAACAGGTTGAGAAGCTGCTTTGCTGTCACATTTTTAGAAGGTTTGTGCTGCAAACTGCAGTGACAGTGACCTACTTAAGCAAAGACCAAGAAACACACCAGCGTATGAGACACATGCAAATGTAATATCTGCTCTGTGCCGCTTCAGTCTCGCTCCCTCGCTGCCTCTCCAGGGAGAGCGTGGCTGGGGTAACAAAATACAGCTATAATTGGGGAGGGGGCGGGAAGAGAAAATGTGTATTTCCTCACGAGTGTGCGACAAGAAAGTGAATAAGAGAAAAGATCCCTGCCGCCTTCCTTTCTGTCCTTCATTACAATTACAAAGACGAGCGTCAGAATTCATCAGGAGTCAGAGCACACGGAGCTGCCAATCATCAGCCGGCCTTCGCCAAAGAGCAGCTCGCCGTCAGCCAGGAGGACGGAGGGAGGCTCAGGGTGGGTGGAGGGGGAGACAAAGAGAAGATGTACATGTTGAGAAGGAGGAAAGGGGACAGAGGGGAAGAAGGAAAAAAATAAAGGAGGTGTTATGGAGATAAAAAAAAAATGAGAGATGAAACGAGGGATT
>NC_055661.1:29030400-29032900 GCF_017976325.1 Chelmon rostratus
CTCAGGTGTGCAAGAGCTCCCTAACCTCTGTTTTCATCTAGGATACTTTTTTAGTTGATAAGTTTAAAGGCGTATGATTTGATCGGACAATTTAGAAACAGTTCTCAAATGGAACCGGTTCTGGGTCTGAATCATTCTGGAAAGGCTCAGTGGTTCACAGCGAGGATGGAGCGAGGTTCAACACTTTGTCAGCACATGATTGGATAAAGAGATTAATACCTGGACTCTGCTGTCAGCAAACACAGTTCTTCTCTTTCTTCTGTTTTTATTCATGTTTTAGAAAACGCTCCACCTTCTTTGGAATCGGGGTTGTCGTACGAAGATGTCTATTCACTCTGATACCAAGAAATCGTTAAACTGCTTGCCTGGAAACAATAATAACAGAGGCGCTGCCGTCAGTTGGTAACAGAGCGATCAGAACACTGGCTACGGCAGCCCTGACTGGACAATTACTGTAATTTATCACCGATCTTCACGTGGAGACAGCAGCAGCGAATCCAAAGTCCCTTTAAACACACATTTTAATAACACAATCTTCACAGATGATACTGTCAGCTCTCTACTGCAGCATACACATGTTTAGCGATGATACCATGGCAACAACATCATTTTAAGCTCTGTGTGTGTGTGTGTGTGTGTGTGTGTGTGTGTTTATCCTTTAAACTGCTGTATGCAGTTTTGAGCAAACTTCACTCCTTCAAAGGTTTCCATGCACTCATACACTTGTTTTTTTGTTTTGTTTGTTCTTATAGTTTGAGAGAAGCAATGTCATTTCAGCTGAAATCAGAGCAGGAATTATATGTTTAGAAAAAAAAGTCAATTCAGGCTCCATCACTAATGGCTGAGCAGTCGTTACGAGGTTGATCCTGCAGTGAAATGGGTGGAGTTCAGCTCCGCTCGGCTGAGATCATATTTGTTTTTTATGTGTGTGTGTGTGTGTGTGTGTGGGTAGGTGTCTGCACACACTGCTGTACAAAAGATGTTTATCGAGAAAAGAGCAATCTGCTTCAAAGCTGTGACACCCGTCCCCCGACAGAAGGGAAGAGGAGGAAATAAAGCGGCAGCCTTCACACCTCACAGCTCCAACACACCCACAGGTTGGATTTTTCCACTTAGCTGTTTGCTCTGAAGTTCAGAGTGTCCATAACGACGCGAGGCTCGTTACGCTCACAGGAAATGACAGATGGAGGAGGGGGGCCGTGATGAGGCCTCCAGGTACACTGGGATGATGTCTTTTTAAAGCAACACATTTCTACAGCTGCTGCCTTTCGGGCCCAAAACACACAAAGATGCCAGTTTTATTTTTTAATGTAAATCATCGCAGTCATCAAGAAGAACTGAGCTCAGAGCTGGATCCAAAAGGTGGTCCCCAGGGATCTATTCTGGGCCCTGTCCTGTTCTTCACATGTGACACTGTATCACGGTAATGAAAGCACCCACATCTATGATGGCACAGTCTCAAACTGTAATGCTCAGTCCACAAGAGTAGAGGAAGAGGAGAGGAGAGCGACCTTCATCCCTGAAGTATTTCATTTCTGTTTTATCACCTCATCGTCTGCTGATAACAGAAGCAATAAGACGAACGTGGACACGCAGCACGGCTCGCGGCCTGCTTTTTTTAATTATCGTCATCGTGTGCAGCGTTGATTGGTGGACGATGGCACCCGACAGCACGCTCAGCTCAACAGCCGCTTTCTCGTCATCTCTTCGGCTCGAAAACGTCTAAAGTGAAGAAGAGGACGCTCACACACACGCTGTCCTGACTCTGACAGGCTCTCACAGCGCCTGCAACAGCTAACAGCATGTGTGCTTTGTGTTAATTGGCCCGTCACATCTGCTGGCTGTAATTATGAGGCTGTGTGGTGCTCTGACTGGCCGAACCTGGCGGGATGATCAGAAGACACGAAGCGATTAGGACTGAAACCTTCACTACAGTTAATGATCGTGTGTCTCTGTTTCAGGCTTGTCTTACTGCAGATCTTCACCTTTGCTGTCCTGTTTCTATATTTGTGAGGACCAGTTGACTGTTAGGATTTAGGTTTAAGGATTTTTTGGAAGTGAGGATATTTAGCCTCACTTCAAAGGGCTGTTTAAGGATTCAGGTCTTCACATTAGAATACATTTCAGGTAAAGGTGAGTGTTTGGGGCGAGCGAATGCATCATGTCGTGTGTGTGCGTACTTAATTGAACTTTATGAGTGTGAGAAGGGAATATTGAGGGTTTGATCAGTCGCAGGTTTGTGTCTAATTCATACACCCACCTGTCAAATAATTACTACATGTAAAGAAGATATGGCACACTGTGTGTGTTTGTGTGTGTGTGTGTGTGTGTCCTGCCATCTGTTGAGATGTGCAGCATCAGCAGTTTGAAGGTAGCATGTGGTCTACACACACAAACACACACACCTATATGAAGGATGAGCTGCCATGTCGGATATTCGATGTGTGTTCAGGCAATTTCTTCATCAAAACGAACACATACACACACACAGAATTTAATG
>NC_055661.1:29727900-29732900 GCF_017976325.1 Chelmon rostratus
GCCATGAGGAGACCGCTGCCTAGCACCTCCTCCTCCAGGTACACACACACACACTCCCAGGCCACAGTAGTTATTGCTGTGTCTTCAGACAGGACCAGACCTTTTGACACCTTTAACAGCAGACCAGTCAGTGCGTTCTTTCATCAGATGACAGTGAAACAGGAAACCAAGCAGGAAACAGCTGAAAGCAGCGAGTTAGACCTGCTGCTGTCTGCTGAGGGGGGGGGACGTCACAGCTTCATTCACACATCCTGATGTGAAGTGATCTGATCTGCTGTATATGACGTGATGTATATATGATAACTCTCCATCAGCCACATCACTCATCTGATGCATCTGTTTTGCATCTCACAGTCGTGCAGCTGAAGTTGTTTGGCAGCAGCTCATAAAGATCTCAGATCTGTCACCCACAAAGATCCTTCAGCAGTTACACTGATCTGAGATCAGACAGACGCAGCAGCAGCACATTACACCTCCTGTATGACCGCATGGGTTGGAGCCGTCTTTGTTAATGTGACTGTCGATTTCAGTGTAACACACTGACGTAGTTACACTCTTACAAGCGTCTCTTGGCAACATGAAAGCTCCATCTCTCTCTTTTAGCTCTGGTTTTGGTCTCCTCCAGCTCTTTAGCTGCTAAATGCTGCTCTATGTTCAGCAGCTGCTCTCTGACTGAGTCTGTCTGCTGTTTGCTGCTCAGCAGGAAGTGATCAGAGGCTTTTTACTGCTTCTTCTCTAGAAACGAGGCTCTGAGAGTGAAGCAGAGCGGTGAAGTCGAGTCCGACAGATAGACGATGGGCTGAAAGTCTCGATAAAGCTGCTGAAGCTGAAGCTGCAGGTTCAGGTTCAGATCTACCAGAGACTCCAACACTGTCAGTTCAAACAGCGTTAGTCCAAAAATCTTCATTATAGAGCGTTGTTGGACATTTGTTTAGCCTTGATTAGGTAACAATAGTGGAGAGCTGCCAAAGCAAAGGTCCACAGATGGACCTGAAGACCTGAAGAGGACACGATGTGATTTAATCTTCAGCAGGAAACACAGAGTCCAGACATACAACACACACACTCATGGACATGTATGTTTATAACACACCACAACATGTGTTACAGAGCTGTGTGTCCTCAGTCATATCGTAACATATCAAAGCTTAGCTACACACACGCACACGCACACACACACACACGCACGCACACACACATGCACGCACACACGTACACACGCACACACACCTACGCACACTCACACACACACACACACACGCGTGCACACACACACACACGCTTGCTTGCAGGGTTTGCCCTGACCTCTTCTGTTAAATCAATGCGGTCGCAAGAGTCGTCTGTCTGTCTGCTGAGATACCTGCCCTGCAGCGTGCACACACACACACACACGCACACACACACACACACGTGTCAACCACTGACTCAGATTAGTGTGTGTGTTACTGTGTGTGTGTCCTCTGTCTTTTTACACTCCCTCTCTCCTCTCTGACTCCAAACACCTCTCCTGAGACCTCCCACACACACACACACACACACACACACACACACACACACACACACACACTCACACACACTGGGAGGCAGTGAAGCAGCTCCATATAGAAGTCTCTAAGTCTTTATTAATGTTGGAGTCTTCATTCACATACATCTCACTGTATAGGCAGGTCACACACGCACACACAATAACACACACACAACAACACAAGACACAACACACACACACAAAAGCAACAACAATTACACACATAAGTAAATACACACTTCAATGTCTTAACCCCCTGTTCTGGTGAATGAGAGGGCTTTGGTATGTCAGAGCTATTGTATATGTGTGGGTGTGTGTGTATACTTGTGCTTGCTACATAGTGAGGACCAAGTTTTTAACCAGCAGAGTGAGGACACAACTTCATAGGACGTTATGAAGGTTCAGACTTGGTTTTAAGGGTCAGGCTAGAATTAGGTTTAGGTTAAGTTTAGGTATTTAGTTGTGATGGTTAAGGTTAGGGTAAGGGGCCAGAGAATGCAGTATGTCAATGAGGGTCCTCACACGAATTCAAGTACAAGACCACACCAACAAACATGAGAACATGCTCATGTCTGCAGACAGTTAGTGATGCTGACTGGTCAAACACAGCAGTTGAATCTTGTGTACAACATCTGTTCGTTCATCACAGTTCTGCAGCAGTGAACTGAAAGAACAGCCTGATTATTTTGTGTTGATGTGTCTCAAACAAAACCGTCTCTTTTCAGTCCTTTATTGTCTTTTTGAAGCCAAACGAAGAACTTTTAGTTTCTGATTTACTGTTTTGTTGAAAGGCTGACGATGTTTGCAGTACCAATGATGTTGGTGGTAAACGCACAGAAGTAAGACGCTGTGTTTTCATGTATCAGCAGATTGGAATCTGTTACTGTCTTTAAATCCTCCTCCACAACTTTAACTGCACTGATTACTGATAATTATCAGGCCGACGATGTATCAAAATGGAATACGAGGAGTTAACAATGCTGCTGTCTCTCCTGTGTGTGTGTGTGTGTGTGTGTGTGTCCAGCTCTGCCAAGAGGATAAAGTGTATGGAGGAGGATGTGGACAGTCCAGGCGAGGAGTCCTACTACCCCAGTCAGGGTCGGTCTCCGGGCAGCGGCAGCCAGGCCAGCAGCTGGCACGACGTGGAGCCAGGTACAACCAGCCCTCAGTCCCCACCTCCTCTAACAACCCCCGCCCTCCTCACCAGCAACACCAAGCTTAACACCCTCCCCCTTCTCCCCTCCTCCTCCGCCATACACACACTTCATGCACATCCCAACTTTAACCTGCCGGAGCTTTGGAGACACAGCGATGCTTTCATGTAACAGTGTGAAGGTGATGCTGACAGCAGGGAGGGGAGTGTGTGTGTGTGTGCGTGTGTGTGTGTGTGTGTGTGTGTGAGAGAGAGAGAGAGATGTGACATGCATGTATGTAAACAAGGTGAACATACTGTGTGTTTGTGAGAGTGTGTGTGTTGCGTTTGGACTCGCAGGTACATAAGAATGAGTGTCTCTGTGTCTGTGTGTGTGTGTGTGTGTGTGTGTGTGTGTCTGTCTGTGTCTGTGTGTGTGTGTGTGTGTGTCTGTGTGTGTGCGCAAAGAGAGTGTGTGTTGTAGTAATGCAGTGGTCTCTACACCTGACGAACACACTTCAACAATGAAGAGGTCCAGGTGATCTGATGACATCTGATCACAGACCTGTGAGTTCAGATATTGATAAATGTGTTTAGACTCAGTCTGGGGGGGGGGGACTCTCGCTCTTACAAAGCGAGAGTCATGTGACACACTTTGAGCAGTACCTGGGCTCATGTTACTCATACCATAACAAGGTAGTGAGACACTCGCTAGCACTTGTGCTAACTGTCACCCCCAGCAGTCACATGCCCCCGGTCCTCCAGGTCATAGTGAGATTGAAATACTCAGTTACAGTTTTTCTCAATGGCTTTGGTGCTTTTCTCACATCACTCTTAAAATTTGCACAACAGTTGGTGCATTTCTCAAAACAATTTGTGCAAACTGCAAAACCTAGTGGCTAACCTGCAAAAGCACATCACTTGCTAAAAATGGATAGTCCATCCCTCCAAAGCAAGTATTTATATCAATGAAACTGCCAGTGTCATCAAAATGAGAAGTCTTGACACCATCATGTATGAACAAGAGTCAAATGGTTTTGTCCATTTTCTTTATGACAGTTCATTCTCTCAGTGTTTTCCAAAAAAGGTCAGAAGTCGGTGACACTACCTGAAAATGCTCAAGACAGCACTCTACACTCCTTGTACAACCATTAAAAACAACAGTAAAGTTACACATTGCTGTAGTTAGAGGAGTAAGTGAGTACAAGACACTGAATACGTACGTTTCACATTTTTACTGTATATGTGCTTTGCAATTCTACAGCATTGTGCAAAAGAAAAATACACTGCAGTCAAACTGAACAAAGGTAAATCATTCTGGCACATCCAGACATTCCTGTCTGTCTGGCCATTTTTTTCTGGCCATAATTGTTCAATTTAGGAGACATTTCCAGGAAAAAATTATAAAGAAAGGTTAAAATTTGCTTGACAGAATTTGATTACTAGTTCAACAATTTTGTATGTAATGACTCAAGCAATAAAATCGCTTCAGAGGAAGGAGAAATTGCTACTATGATGTGCACAAATGACTAAATGTTGTTAGTTAAGAGAATTTTCATTCTGATCTGAGAAAAGCACCAAAGCAACTGAGAAAAACTGTAATACATAATACATTTACCTGATTACACTGCATACACCAGGCATGTCAAACCTGTTCCATAAAGGCACAGGTGGATGCAGGTTTTCGTTCCAACCAAGGAGGATCACCAAGTGATCAACCAATCACCCTCAAGGGATCACTTACTTTTCAGCCTAAGACTGAGATCAGCCGATTAAATGAGTCCAGCCAGGTGTGCTCAAAACCTGCAGCGGCCCTTTGTGGAACGGGTTCGACATACTTTTACCTGAAGTAACATTTGGTACAATGGCATACTTCCTCCATCACTGGCACACACACACACACACACACACACACACAGCTGCTGTGTCACACTGAACCAGAAACTGAGGTTAGCAGCTAACAGGCTAACAGGCTAAAGTTATCTATCGCTGGGACTCAGATGTAAACAGGAACACACTCAGTATTGTGTGTGTGTGTGTGTGAGTGTGTGTGTGTGTGTGTTATAACCTGTGACCCACACTTACAGAAGTACTGAATTGTTGAGGTATTGCCTCCATCTCTCTCTCTCTCTCTCTCTCTCTCTCTCTCTCAGTATATTCATGCTGCTTTTCTTTTTCTTTCCTCTTTTCGTTTCTTTTCTTTCTTTCCTCGTCTTGCGTTGGAAAGCTGGATATAAGCTGCGCGGCTCTCTAGCTAGCTCATTCATCTCCCGACAAGGTAAAGACTGTCAACACGCTTTTTATTTCCTGTTTACGTGTCTGTGAATCCGTCACCTCCACCTC
>NC_055661.1:29745400-29802900 GCF_017976325.1 Chelmon rostratus
AAGGCTGTCGATTTATTGCCTCTGTCACAGGCCAGCGCACACACACACACACACACACACACACACACACACACACACACTCCTGGAGACGTGAGCCAGGTGTTTGCCGCTGCTGCTGGAAACAGTCTCTGTCTCTCTGGGACGTCTTCGTCTCTCAGTCTTGGACTAATGACGACTACGAACTTTTCTCAAAGAAACGACGTCGTCTCTTTATGAAATGACAAAAACTGTCGGTTAGTGATGAACTTCAAACGAGGACATCTTCGCAAAGTACAACATTTGTAGAAAGTGAGATTTTTTGGAAAGAAAGGACAATTTTTATAAGTGGGGGCATTAAAAGACGTGAGGACATCTTTGGGAAGAGAACATTTAAGGCTGTTTTTGGAAGATGAGGACAATGTTTTAGTTTTTTTTTCACATGAACATTTTTGGAAAGTGATTAATTTCTAGTCCCGTTCAGTTTAAAAAGCACATTGTGGGACATTTGAGGTCAAACAGATTCAGATTTTTTGTCCCAGCGGACGAGTTGTTCACAGAAACATACAGATAATCTTCACAGATGTCCTGAGTGAGGAGTCTTTTAGAAAGTGACGACATTTCGGAAAAATGAGAATGTTTTCAGATGTTGAGGACTTTTTTCAGATAATGAGGACTTTGTTCAGATATTGAGGACAGTTTTCAGACAAATGGGACTTTTTTTTCGGACATTGAGGACTTTTTCCAGACAATGAGGACTTTTTTCAGATATTGGGGACTTTTTCAGATAATGAGGACTTTTTGGACCTTTTTTGGACTTTTTTGGACATTGAGGACTTTTTTGTCCGGCCCTCATTGTAACTGTTCGAGGTCTGTTTGAGGTTTTATGTCCTCACAAGTATAGAACTGTAAATCTGTGTTGGTTAATGTTTATGACATGCAGTCAGTAGATTGACGGTCATGCTGCATTAAAGAGTGTGACCCCAGACAGGACACACACACACACACACACACACACACACACACAGATAAAATCAACATAACGACACACACACACAGGAGCAGGAACAAAAGTCACCCTGGGCGGTCGACATTAGGCTTCTGTTGGAGAGAGAGCTTTGGGACAGTACCATAAACACTCCCTCCTCTCATCGCCATGGTGACCATCCGGACAGTCTGTGCATTCCTCTGTGTGTGTGTGTGTGTGTGTGTGTAGGTTTTTGGGGAGTGGGGGGCAGATGGCACTGGCTTTGTGTGAGAGTGGGCATCGTGCCCACATGGGTCAGCGTGGTGGTTGCCGTGAGCGACAGTGGCGGTTGCCCATTGAAACAAAGGTGGAGAAAGGGAGTTGGCACCTCACTGTGCCAACCAACACACACCTTATACACAAACACAACCTCACACACACACACACACACACACACACTATAGACACTACCATACAACAGCCAGCCATGACCTGATCAATAAGTGTGTGTGTGAGCGCGGTTATGTTTCATCTGAGGAGCAGACGTAGCAGAGAGGGTGCTTTCCCCTCCGTGTGTGTGTGTGTGTGTGTGTGTGTGTGTGTGTGTGTGTGTGTGTGTGTGTGTGTAGTCATCATCTGTCTCTGTGTCCTATTTGCACAAAGTCTTCAAGGTGAAGCTCACACACACACACATGCAGTAAAAACACCACGCCCACCTCATGACTCACCCACAGAGTGTGTGTGCGTGTGTGTGTGTGTGTGTGCGTGTGTGTGTGTGTGTGGAGTGCTGACTCAGGACGAGACAGGACTGGAGAGATTATAGTGGTCGAGAGACATTCCTGGAATATAAAGTGTGCTTTGATTTCAGCGGATTCTGACCGAAAATAAATGTTTCAGTTTGTTGCCGTGGAGATAAATGTGAGAGTTATTTCCTTCAGTCTCTGCGCTCTGTAGCGCTCCGCCCGTCATCCTGGGACAGTTTATTTCAGTTTGGCTGTGCGTTGAACTCTTCCTACACCTGATCGGATGAGTTTACTTCTCATCAGGGAAATTTCTCCTTCAATATCCAAAACATAACATCAGTTTCTGATTAAGTTGATTAATTAATTAAGACAGATTTTACATGTTCACACTGGCAGCATGATGTCTATCAGCAGGTGAGTACAACCTGTGACTGCATGTTCATGTTCAGACTCAAACCAGCAGTTAATTCATCCACAGAGCTTCACACATGTTCCTTCATCACCATGAACACACACACTGTAGTTAACTCTGACTCACACACACACACACACACACGCCGTCCTGCTGCCACAAACACACTAGCTTTTTAAACAGGAAGCTGAATATTAGTGAGTGGGAACCAACGAGCCACAGACAGGAAGTCAGACAGAAGTGAGAGACGGACCAACATGTTGTCGGTTTGAGTCTGAACATGAGGTTTGTTGACAGTGAGAAAAACATTAAAATCACCAGGATGATCGTTGAACGTCTCTCCGTCCTTCTCTTCCTTTCTCTCTCTGTGATGAGTATCTACAGTCTGAATCACAGCTGTCAGCATCAGCCCGCTGCGTGGTAACATTACTCCACACACACACACACACACACACACACACACACACTGTCTGGCCTGTGAGAGTTTCATCTTCTCTGAGTCTTCTCAGGACAGAGGGAGGAGCTGCAGTGCAGGGAACGAGCGAGAGGGCGAGAGACACAGGGAGACACTGGGGGTGAGAGAGAGAGAGAGCTAGTGAGGTAGAAAAGTCCCAGCGTCAGCAAGTTGTATTGATTAAAAACTAACCTTCCAGTCCTCTCCTCTATCACTACTGCACACACACACACACTCACACACACACACACACACACACTCACACGCACAGGCACGCACACGCACACACACACACTGAGCAATAGAATTACAACGAGTCAGGAGCAACTGAGGTTTGAGTGCAGAGAAAGAAACCCTGCAACACACACACACACACGCACTCACACACACGCACACACTCACTCACACATACACACTCACACACAGGAACTATTTAGCTTCATGTGTTTTATCCATTCAGTATTCAAAAATACATTCTCTAAATTGTGGGTAATTTTTTTAAGTGTGTGTGTGTGTGTGTGTGTGTGTGTCGGTATGTGTGTCTTCACTTCAAATCAATACTTCTGTGTGTGTGTGTGTGTGAGTGTGTGTGTGTGAAGAAGTGCAGAGCGGGATGGGGAGGAGTTACTGATCGGGAGAGGATGAATGTAAAGAAAGAAGAGGAGGAAGAGGAGGGAGGGGAATGAAAAAGGCGGGGTAGGGAGGGGTGGGGGGGGGGTGATGCGGTTGCCTTGGCGATGGTAGTCACGTCCCGGGCCGTCTCGTTGTCCCTAGCAACCAGACATGATGTAAGGCCGGGATGAACTTGAACTCAACGGGGCAGCGAGGAAGAGGAGGAAGAGGAGCGAGAGATTCATGAAACATGAACGATGCACCTTTGGCGATCGATACCGGCCAATCAGAGATGGATTACACACACACTCACACACACACACACACACACACAGAGTTTTGTGAGACTGTGGAGATACAAAGTGTCGTAAACTCCAAACTAAAGGCAGCAGAAACAGAGTCTGGTGTTTGAGACAAGTCCTGTTTGTCCTGAAGGTGGCGCTACAGGAGACATCGTGCAGTCATTCAGATCTCATGGGCTCATCCTCTGGGGAGCAGGATTGGATTTGCACTTGTAAAATCTCTGTGTGTCAATGGCGGAGCTGCTCTGTGGGGCTTTTCGTTGTGAACGGGAGTCAACGGGCGCCGACGCTTTAACGTTCAGACGTCTGCAGGTCCAGACAGAGTTTGACTCTTGGCCTCCTGTCGGCAGCTCATGTGAACATAAAGTGAATCTACGACTTGTCTGCTGCAGTTTTCACACCTGTCCTCCACGTTAACATTGTTCTCTGTCTCTCCACAGTGGTACCTGGGATAAGGACTCCAGAGGCCCCTCCCCCCTCCACCTGTACGTCAGATCGCTGCAGCCTCCTCCTCGACCTTTGACCTTTGATGCCAGCTGTGACAGAGAGTCCCGTCTTGCCCCGCCCCTACAACCCTGCTCTTCTCGCTCCGCGCCTGACTCCGCCCCCACCAGCGCCACACAGACTCGGCAGCATCAGCATGGCTACAGCGGATCGAACGCACCTCGACACCCACTCTGTAAACTGTACGTCGTACACTTCCCTCTTCACATATGGTTCATATGTTGATGTTAATATATAGTGCCAGACCCCCCAAACCAGACCAGGCTGACACATTAATGGGGGGGTCGAGCCTTCGATTTTTGGGAACGCCATAAGACTGAATCACAGAGCTTCCCCTGTGAGAAACTACACACCCACTCTCCCATCATCCTCCACAGCGTGTGCATCCAGTGGACTTACAACACCCTGTCTGCACCCACCCTCAGACCCCCCCCCACCCAGAGGATCCCGACAGCTTGGGGTTGGTTCGGTTGGTGGGATAGGACGTGATGCACCGTGTCTGGGGCAGGGGGGAGGTGTTACCTGGCTTCGAAACCATCAGCTAATACCACCAACCCCCCCACCTGAGCCCTCACACACCTCCCGGGATAAATTCCAACCTCGCTTGACCCCGCCCTCTGGTTGGTGGCGTGGCAGGGAGGGAGGAGGTCCTCAAGGCTCTTTCCAAGGACATGGACCGGTGCTTAATGGAAAGACGTGACCTGATGGGGAGGTGGTGTGGGCACAGATGCCCTGCCTGTTTCACGCTAATAACCTGAACTACACATGCAGGGGTGGGGAGTCATGATGGCGGGGGGGGGGGGGGGGGGGGGGTCGGTTGGAGGTGGGGTTATAAGGTGGGGAAGCAGGGCTTTGTTGCGACCAGACGCTGGTGGATCCGAGCTGGTTTTTCTGGGATGCTTTGGCTTCATGGCTCATTGATTTTTCTCTCTTAGCCGTCATTTCAGCTGCCCCCCCCTCTTCCTCCTCTATCCATCCACCAGTCTGGGTGAAGCTACAGCGGCTAAGGGTGGGCAGAAAGCTCCGGTGTCCGACACGCAGCAGGCAGACAGGAGAGAGACGAGCGACTACAACTTTACCGGTGGAATATTGATCATGAGGAAAGTGCAATTTTGTTGGCTAGCTGTTGGATAGTTAAATATCTTTGTAAGATAGCTCGTTGAAATCAGTTGCTGAAAAGTATATATGAAATATATTTTTCTTCCTAGTCCGCTCACACCTCTGGGACTCTAAAATACTGGGGTACAAAAGACAACAACGCAGCGTTGAACTAGAAACCATAGCCTTGTGAGAAATAAGGGGAGCTGTTTTCACATTTATTGTTTCTTATTTGTTGTTTGTTCATCTTGTAAAGCTGTTAGCATGTAGGACACGAATCCCTTTAACAAATATCGTTTGAATCGATCCGTTTTTTCAAGCATTTCTTGCAGCGAAAGTCTGCTTTTCATTTTGTTGAGAAGAAAAAACGCTAAGCGATTAACTTATTTTAATGAGCACATCGTTTTACTGAAAAAAAACTATTTGAATTTCTCACGAGGCGAAATCAGGAGAAAATATAACGAGTGAATTTAAGCTTAAAAGTAATCACGTTTCTCCGGTTTCTGTTGGCGAGATAATCTTTAACGGGTGCCGCCCGGCGACGGGCTGCCCCACGATTGGCTGGGTCTCTTAGAGCTCCCGTCCAATCAAAAGCACTTATTCCTGCAGTTGGCCAATGGGCCGTGAGTGTAATCAGGGGGTGTGATATAGCGATAAAGAGGCAGAGCAGAGGGTCACTCTCTGGAAGCTTTCGTCCACGAATAGACGAGACAGCCGAGCGCTTCACATGCAACTTGCCATTTTATTGAACTTCAGTTTTGTTTTTCCTTTCCTATACTATATATATAAATATATATACACACACACGCTCACACACACACACACACACACACACACACACACACACTCTTACGACCATCCAGCGTCGATCAAAAGTGAATTTAAGTGAAAAAGTTACAAAAAAAAGAACAAAAAAAATCTGCATGTTCTAGTGTTAGTGACAAATTTTTCCATAGATGATGTAGTTAGTGAGATAAAGACACTATATTGTAAACCCAACATCAGGCACTTGCCAGCAGCCGTCTGTTAGTTTGGCCGTCGAGGCCTTTTCTATCGCTCTCCTTCACAAACAACCAGCTCTCTTCGCTTCTTGACATCTTTGCATTATTTGATTTACCCCCCCCCCCGCCTTCCTTTCTTTTCCTTCAACAACAGATCAGTTCTGCTTTTCAGTCACAAGACGTTCTCTGTCATCCGTACGTTATCAGATTGCACGAAAACAATTGTTCCTCATCAATGTGCCTTGAGCTACGGTCCAGTCCTGAGAGGTTGCACAAGATCCGACGTGGAGAGTCTTGTTTTATTATTCCTTCGTTTTCCTGTTTCTTCCTCCTCGTACCTGGAGCAGTTAACGTTAGTAAAGCTGAAGAGGAACGCTGTGATTTCCACAGTTCCTCACCGGTTATATTGAGACACCTCGCAGGTAAAATCTGTACCAGCTGTGATCAGGTGAGTCTCCAGCTCTCTGCTAACAGACGGCAACACCGCGAAATTCAGTGAAATGAGCACCGATGAAAATCTCACGTAAAAACAATGAGGTTACAGGATGTTTTCAGCTGTGGGGCCTGTTAGCCAACGGTCAGGTGTAGCAGCTAAAAAAGGCTTCATTCAGGTGAGCTGCAGAAACACTGTATAATGTTAGCTAACAGTCTAGTTTAGCAGCTAAACTGGTTTAAGGTGAAAATTTGGTTCAGGACATTTGCTTCTGATAGTCCCTAATCGCTAACAGCAGTTAGCAGTTCAGTTTTGCAGGTAGTTGGGTTAGCTAACAGTTTTAGTGGCTAAAACACATTAAGCTAACTGTTGAGTTTAGCATCTTAAACAGTTTGCATTAGCAAACAGTTCAGTATATTTCCTAGTTCCTAACAGTTTAACAGCTAAAATTGAATGAGGCTAGCTAGCAGTTCAGATTAGCAGCCATATCAGTTTCAGTTTTATCAGAGTTCAACTTTCCAAGTTTGGTGACAGTTTTATTGAAATTTGTCGTGTTGTTTGTGTTTTTCGACGCAGACAGACTGAATCTGATCTGAAATCTGTGAGAACAGGCTGAAACACTGAAAACACACTTTGTTTGTCACTTCTCCTATTTTTGGCAGCTGAAGACACATTTCACTAAATTTGGCGATGCCAGGATCTTTTGATCGAGCAGATGGAGTTTATAACTTCCCGCTCGGCTGGTTCAGTTTACCGTGTTGACTTCCACCCACCCCCCCGCCCTGCCGTTAGTCCGACAGGATGACTTCGACTTCTGTTGCTGCAAACTTCGAACAGCAGAAGCTTAATTTTCAAGTCTTCCTGGTTTTGTTTTTGGTTAGTTCGTTCTTCTTCTTTTGTTCCCATAAATGAATAATGAGGACATAAAATATGCAAACCTGCTTGCACTCACTTATTTTGTCTGACATTGTTTTATTTAGTTTGGTTTTTTCTTTACTTTCAACCAAAGTTGGCGTGCACGTGACTGGCATCGTGCTCCGTGGTCGGTCCCTAAAAATAGTGAAGCCAGCCCCGCGGCGACGCTCCAGCCAAGCTGAGCCTCCGTCGCTCGGGGAATTCTACTTCCTTCCTTCCTTCCTTCCTGTTTTGATAGTCTACCAGATGGCCGCAGTCCCACATCCGGGTCTCTCTTTCCTAAAGGTCACGAGCAAGCCTTAAACAAGTCCAACTCCTCCTCCATCGCGCAGAAAACAGTTTATCCAGAACACTTTTGATGACGTCCAACACTTTAACGCCGGCGCTGCCCGGCAGAGGTTTTAGTAAATAAATAGTTTATCTGTCTTCGGTCCGTCTGTCGAATCAAACGGGCGGCGACGTGACGCCGTCGGCCGTGATGGTTTAGTAGTTCCACTTGTGTGGGTTGTGTGTTTCCTCTTCGTGTTTGTTTCGTCTCTGTTCTTGCCTACCCTTTAGCCATGAGTTGGGCATTACTTCCTTAATTATCTGCACTAAATATGAAATAAATGACATAGTGAAAAAGTATTACATAAAAAAATACAGCTTCCAGGGCTTAAAAAGAGCGAAGGGAAAAAAAAAAAATTGCACGGACATTTTTTTAAGTGTCACAAAAACCTCGTGAAGCAGCCGAGCATCTAATCAGCGACTTCTGGCTGCGTGTGTGTAACATAACGACAAAATTGCACCCTTTTTAAAGAAAGAAAAAATGAAAAAGATTATAAAGCAATAGTTTGGGCAGTGTGTTTTTTGTTCTTGTGTTGTGTGTGTAATTTAGTTCTGGTACAGCAGCGAAGAGACGCAGCGAAGAGTTAACTCTTAACGGCGGGAGGCCGCTCGGCCCGACTGGGAGACGTGTTTGTATGTTGTATAGTTTTATTAATTACACTGATTTTAAAGCTGCCCTATTTTATAATGCAGGACTTTTGTAACATTGATTAAATGAGGAAAAACTAGTGTTGTGAATTTTCTGATTGTTTGTATCGAGGCCACATTACTAGAACTGGTTTGGTTTGTTTTCTGGGAACTGGATTTAAGTTGAAAACTTTCCTGTTTCCTTATTTTCTTTATTTGTCTTTATTTGCTTTCCTTTTTGTATGTATTTAAGGATATTTCCTCTGTTGATGGTATAGCATATTCCTGTACTTAAGAAGTATAGGGCGCTGTGGTGATAAGACCATTGTAAATGGATGTTACAGTATGCTGTATGTTTTGAAGGTTATTTGTTGCATCAGTGTTGATGAAGCTAAATCTAGGTAATTCTGAGGAAAATTGGTAAGAAAAGCAAGCGTTTTTTATGCATTTTAAAAGTTTAGTTTTAGGCAGGAGACAATGACATAGCCAGCCAAAGGATGCCCCTACTATAAATGCATCTCGGCATCTTTTTTTGTGTTCACCATTCCATGCAGGAAAATAAACAGCTTGATTATGCAACATGATTCTTTTTCTTTTCCATCTGTTTCTTTCTTCACTGGCCCACAAGCTCACCTCCTCCTCCTCCTCCTCCTTCAGCCCTCCCTGAGCCCGGAGGTCCACCCTGATCTCCGTCCATCCACACATCCGCTGCTCATCACAGCATCACATTCATGCAGCAGATAACCGAGAAACAAGCGACCAGGATGACGGACGCTTCCAGCGAGATCAGAGTTTCTGCTCGTTTCCTGCTTCCTGTTCCAGCCGTCCAGCTTTTACTCACTTTACTCCAGAAACATTATGATCAGGAACCATCAGGTCTAACAGCTCCTCTGAACTGGTCTGCGCTGGATGTGTTCATCCATACAACATTTATCATCGATTAGTTTATTGATTATTTGCCTATAGGATGTCAGCAAGTAACAAGAAATGTCCAAAACAACCTCCAAAATCCCACGTTGACATATTCGAACATTATAAGAATCCAAAACAAGTTCAGTTTACTGTCATAGACGACTGAGAACTGTGAGATTTTACTTAAATAATAATGATAAACTTTATTTATGCAGCACTTTTCTTAACAACGTCACAAAGTGCTTCAGAAAACAGAAATGAGACCAGAGAAGGCAGACAAAGTGATAAAAGGCCAAGGACATGAGCACTGTTTTGGGATTAATGAGTTTTCTGCAGAAAGTAATTTTTCAGCTGAACAGAGAAACCGACACACAATCAAAGCCCCAAACGTTCCAGCGAAGGAAAGAACGACTGAAGAACGTGACTGAGACAGTCCAGCGTGGACAGACTCATCGCGTTGGTCCAAACTTCCTTCAAACCAACATTAATTAAGTTCTCAGTGTTCATGCATCAAACACTGGACTGAATCTGGAGAAATTTGTGTAAAATAACATTTATCTGAAATGACGAAGCCGCAAAAACATGTTGGTTTGAATATTTGGAACCAGCAGCGGCAGGGTCGAAGCTGAGCTGGAGCTGGAGCTTTGAGACTGAAACACAAACAGTCAACATTAATTTAAAGTCGGTGAAACAAAAATGAGCAGCAACTCAGATCCTGCTGGAACTGTCCTCGAAGTAGAGCTGAGCGGGTGGTGGTGGCGGTGGAGGCTGAGGAGGGGCTGAATGTGAAGCTCACCGCACCACATTCTCCACCTCCACAAAACTCTCAGCAGACACAGATCAGAGCCGAGGCTGAGAGAGCGGCGAGCCTAAAGGCCGGACGCTGCGTCCAACCAGCTGAAGCGACGAGCGCCGCATGCTAACACACACCAGCAGGACAGAAACTGTCGCCAACCACATGAATTTCCAACCAAACACGCGTTTGAGAAACATTTGTGAGCTCCTGAGCGCCCGATGAATCCTGCAGCTTCCTCCGTTCACCCTCAGTCTAGAAAACTGTCCGACCGGCCATGTGAGCGAAAGCTGGAGTCCTTAAGCCTCCCTTAAGCACTTCCATCTGCCTCCCACTCCCCCCCCCCTCCTCACCCCCCCCCCGCTAAGAGCTGATTTTTGGATGTTGCCTTTGAGGAATTCTGCCGCTCCGTCAGGAAACAGGGTTGAATGAAGGCTGAGCTTTTTATGCTAACGCCTTTGTCGTCCTCACATTTGTCCAAATTCTCCCAGGCAGCGATTACCCCCTCACCGCCACCTGAGGAACAAATCCATCAGACCGGACCACCGCGCGAGTCGGCGGTTTGGAGGGTCGGGGAGTAATCGAATCTGAACGGCTCGAAGTGAAGAGGGGCAGAATTCTTCAGGCTTAGACCAGGGTATTTTTAATCCACCCAAGTACTTTCAATCACTTTAGAGACCTGAGTGTGTGAACTATAGCAGCACTGAACGTACAGAACTGACCGAACAATCGTACGAGGACCAGGGAGAGCTTCAGTGACACCTGGAATCCACCTCAGCAGCTTTCATTGGCTCTAAACTGATGTGGATGAAATCATCGTTGTCTTCGGCACGAGAGCGGAGCAGAAGGAAGACATCCTTCACCGTGTCGGCGTGCCGGAGCGCGAGTCGGGGAAATGAGTATAAATGGCATCACTTTAGAGAGATGAAGGAAAGTCATTGGACGGGGGGGGCAGGTAACACTGAAGCTGCTCTCCAGCGCTCAACTGTAATGAATTACGGTGTCACTGCTCCTTTGCAAAGATATTTATTTATCCTGTTGCAAAACCATTACATGGTGCTAAGCGTTAAATCAACCAGTGAACAGGAGGTAAGCTGGAAAATGTGACAATTTGAACTCACTATCATGCTTCCTGACAGCGTATCAAAGCATAGCAGTCTAATCTGCATGAGAACTATGCACTGACTAAACATCCACACGTGCACGCGGCTCACGTGCGTGCGCCTGCCCACGTGGACTTTGGTATCTACTTTGTGAAAATTTCAGCCTCTGCCTTCTTTTACGATCAATCCTTCCGTTTCCAGATCCCAGCTTCTACGGACCGGACGAGTTATACGAAAAATCTGAAAAAGAAATGAAAAATAAAAACAAACCAGCATATTACATGATATATTGAAAAAGATCAAATGTAGTGCCTGTGAAAACCTGTATTATAATGCTCTTCTGAATACTGAATACAATAATTGTTTGTAATTGTTGAAATTTCTGACCACCAGTAGCCTTTGCTGTCTGTCAGGCCCCTCTGATTATAGCTAATGTACAATAATCATAAGATATAACTGCATGCTCTTCCATAATCGCCTAGTAAACTGTTACAATGACAACAAATGAGAAAAAAAAGACAAAAACCAGATTGTTCTGTTCCTGTTTGGGTTCCTCTTCGTTCTCTTACCTCTCCCTGTATGCCTCAAACCTTTTCTGCTCACTGTCTCACCTCCTTTATCTTCATCCCTTCATCTTCACGCGGGACTCTTTCATCCCGACATGACTCCGCCGCCGTCGCCGCCGCGGTTTTCTACTGTGTGTCAGTTTATTGTCATTGATCTGATGGGTGTGCCGCCACGGTGACCGCCCCGGGCCGTCGGCGGGCTGCCGCAGCCTCGCAGGGTTTTAATCCGACAATCTCCGGCTAACTTTTAACATCGGCGATCGCCCGGCTGGTCTGGCCTGCCCTCCCCTCCCCGCGTCCCCCCCTCGCGTCCATTGACCGGCAGGCTGAGAAATTTCTGCGTGGCTCTGGGCGAACCCTCCTCCTCCTCCCCGGGCAGCTTCCTGCAGGAGGCTGAATCGATGGCCTCGGCCCGTTTCTGCAGCGCTCAGCACTATCCGGGTCTGAATCCCCCTCCTTCCTCATCGAGCCTCCGCTGCGTCCCCCTCGGCAGGACTTCAAACGAGCCGCCGCTCCTCCAGGATGAGAAAGGTCTAGAAAGAGAAAGAGGTAGCCGGCACCTGGAGACTCCCCCTGCCTCCCCCCTTCCTCTGGCAGTCCCAGGCCAGCTGGGGTCGATCGGCTCGTCTAGCTCACCTCCGGTGGCTCCTCTCTGTTTTCGACTCGCAGCCTGTCGATGCGGCTCGGCTCTTTGAAACGAAACGGTTTCTTCGACTTGTGCATCTCTTTCAGGCAGAAAACTTTGGACTTGACAAACTTTGTTGATGACCAGACTGTTTCATTAAAGGACCATGCCACTGATTTTGCAAGTTGTCGACTGAAATTACTGCTGAAGACTTTCCAAAGAGCGATGGAGTGTTTTTTAGATGTTTTTTTAGACCTCTCTGGAGGCAGTTTTCAGTTCCTGTTCTGATAGCTGACTTTCTTCACATCCCTTAAACTCAGGGGTGTTTGCTCTAAACTAGAGTTGGACAGAAAAGTCATGCAGACCGATATCTCCTCCAGTATTAACCTGTTGGACTCTATGTCAGTACAAAAATACCAAAAACACATTTGAAGTCATTTGTTAGTTTTTCCACCTGAAAGCAGCGACGATGCTAAACTGTGAAACGTCCCTCATGCTTCAGATCCGGATCTTATTTAAAGGGACGGTTCGAGCTTCTTGTTGTATGAGGTCAGTGTGTTACCTTCAGCTCAGCCTCAGCTCGGAGAAGCAGCAGGAAGCGACGTAGTGTTTCATCCACCTGCCTCACGTTTCACGCTTTGGAAATGTTTGACAGGGAACGACGCTGATTCCAGAACAGTTTGGACACTGTGTGAAACATAAAGAAAGCAGAATGTGATAACTTGCTGGTCCTTTTTGACAAAAACTCAATTAAAACAGTCCAAAGACAAAATATTTACTGTTTGACCTCATCAGCTGCGTCCTCCAAAAACACCTGTTTGGATCATTCCACAGGTAAACAGGCTGATTGGTAACAGGTGAGAGCATCATGATTGAAAGGCTCAGTGGTTCACAGCGAGGATGGAGCGAGGGTCAACACTTTGTCAACACGTGATTGGATAAAGAGATTAATACCTGGACTCAGGAACACTTCAGGAAAAAACTGATTCTGTTCACAGAGTCCAGACTGCTCTGGGATCAGGGTTGATGACCCGCAGTAGACGGACTAAAACATGCAGAAACACTGGCATCGTCCTTCAGGAAGTCAAATAGAATAGAAATCTTAGCATCCAAACGTAGAAACTTTCACTGTGTTCAAACGATCAGCTGAAACAAACCAGGGATTCGTTCTTTTAAACGATGCTGACGGCCCAAAACTGCCCGCGTTCACTTTTTTATTCAAGCCAATCACCAGGACAGTTAACGGATGAGCTGGATGAGCGTTTCTCGTTGCCTTTCGTCCAGCCCTCTGGAGGCGATGCTAGCTGTAGCTAACCCAAGACAATCTCGAGGAAGGAGAGCTTTATCTTTGTCCCGGGCGTCGCTGGGCAGACTGCGCCCCCTGCAGTCTGAGTAACACATTCACATCATCGCACCTCCTCATCCTCACTCATCCCATCAGCCCCCTCTCACTGCCCAAACCACCACAGAGACCAGACCGCATCCTGACCACAACCTGTTCGGTTCCACCATCACGCCCCGCCACCCGCCTCTCCTCCTCACCTCCATCCTCACCCAGAACTAACTTAAACCTTGTGCCTCTACAACTCTTTTATGGAACAGGGTGGCGTTTTCTGCCGCCGCCGTTACAGCGCTCCACCATCAGGTGTTGCTCTTTTGTTCAATGTTAACTAGTGTCCATTAGTTGTATCCGGTGCCATCGTTGTCCATCCTCTGTGTTCTGAAGCTGTGACTTTGCACTGACTTCAGCTGCTCCGTTGTCACTTTGTTCTTCTGTTTCTTCTGTTCTTCCCTTTCCGACTGTTGTTTCTGTTGAACTGGTGAAGTGTAGGCCCATCCCTCTCGGCCCCATTAGTGACTCCATGTCCACGCAGACTCAATTTACTGGAAGCAAGATGTGCATTTCCTATGCAACGACGACGAAAAATAAAGATGCTAATGCTCTATCGACCGTCTCTCCTGTGTTTTCTGTGCTCTCCTGTGTGTTCATGTATGTTTGTTAAAACACATGTCCAGAATTTCATGTTTCCAGTGGGGGAAGAAGGCTTCAGATCCTTTACTTCAGGAAAAGTACTGACATCACATTGAAAATACTCCACTGCAAGTAAAAGTCCTGCATTCAAAACTTCGTATAATCAGCAAAATGTACTTCAAGCTGTAGATGTTTCAGGTTGAGCTCATTGAACTACTTTATATCCTGTCGGCTGGTTTAATCTACAGCGATGCATCATATTCTATAAGATCATCACATGTTTGTCCTGTGAGAACCTCGTTTCTCAGACAAACAGCCTGTTTTCAGTTTTGTGACGACGCATTTTCAGCTGATCCAAGAGGCTTTTAAACAGTTTGGATTCAGTTTAGTTTGGATTGTTTCAAGGACTCTTGGGGGTCTTTTTAACTCTTTTTTTGCAGCAGGAGCGCTGAGAGTTTCTCTTTGAGATCATCTAGAGTTTAGAGTTTAGTTACTTCTGTTTCTATAAATGACCAAAAATAAAGCGTCTCAGCACAACAGACTATTTGAGGTAGCCTCTCAGTTATCATTTCACTGGACTTTGTTTGCAGGTATCGTCCAATGATCATCTTAGCTGAGGAATATTTAAACCGATTTATCTGTTTCGTCTCTCTGCTGTTGTTGCTGCTTCGTCACCCCCCCAGCCCTCCACCACCAGGGTCAAACCTGCAGCTGCACCTCCTGTCGGTTGCTCTCTATAAGGCTCTGCTTCTGCATTCTCGCTCTCCTGAGTTGCCTTTCTTGGCAGAACCTCCTAAAGTGAAGCTAATCCGTAATTTCATTTTTTAAAACTTGATGAAGTGCCGGCAGGTGAAGAACAGAACCTCTGTAAACTGAGACGGACTCATGTTTTAACATTTCCATCCATCATCAGGTGAGATTCATTTGAACCGTCCTCGATCTGGAATTCAACAAAATTTTCAATAAAACTGGTGTTTTTGTGTTGAACTGTGTGTTCACACAGTTTTGTGTCATGATGCAGAATGCTGGGAAATGAACTGTGTGATGCTGAGGTCGCCGAGCTGCTGCGTCTTCATACCTGGCTGACATCACCTGAACAACAGAGTCTGCTGGACTGTGACGTTCCCTCAAATCCAGGCAGAGTGAGACCTCTGCATCCGCCTCCACCGTTCAATCTGTGTTTCATCTGTCCTGCAACAGAAGCACCATCAGATCTGCTGATGTCAGCAGTCCTCATGCACACAGAAAGTGTGTGTGTGTGTGTGTGTGTGGTATTGAATACTACTAACACTTTCACAGCTCAAGGATTTCTGGGATTTCAGTCTCTTGTAGAAGTGAAACCAGGGATGAACGAGTGAGTAGCTGAATGTTCATGTTCCCCTCAGGATGAACTCTGAGAGCTTTATTGATCTCTGACTTTTCATTTAGTGTAAATGGAGACAATGTAAACCTGCAGACTTCACACACTCCAGCTTTTGGTTCGAGCTCTCTGTTGTTTTCCTCATACAAATATATGAGACATACAAACACTGACTACAGACCAGATCAGCTGTTTGACTGTCAAACACTGTGCACAAACAGATCTGTGAACTGAGTGGATCCACAGACACGATTCATCAGATCTACGTTGTTCCTCCGTGTTGGACACACAGCTCTGTGTCCGGTCTCTCTCCTGCTGCGTGTCCACACCTCTCTGTCCTCCACCGTCCTCCTCCTCCTCCTCACCCCGCTGTGTGTGGTGTTGTTGCCGGCCGAGCTCAGACTCTCCCCCGGGTGCTAGGGGGAGGGTGGGAGCCGCCTCACCCTCCTCTCAGGTTTCAGGGAGGGAGACGACCGCAGAGGAGCGTGAATAATTCAGCCAGCCGCCAACACCGGGCATCGCCTTTCCACAACACACACACACTCACACACTCACACATACACACACATACACACACACACTCAAACACACACACACATACACACACACACCACACACACTCACACACTCACATGCACACATGGACACACACACACACACACATAGAGCGTGACCTGATATGCCCCCACAACAAACCAGCTAAAGGTCAGCAGGTCAGGCTGTGAGCCCCCCCGCCTCTGAAAGCAGTTTTATTTGGAGCTTTTAACTCTGAATGATTGTGTTTGTAAACATTCAACTAGCTGTTGTATTGATGCTTGTGGTTATTTTAACTAATTATTTCAAATGAAAGGAGCTGAAGTGTACGGACTCAAAAGGAGTTTAAGTATAATCTCTGGTGGGGTGTCAGGTGGCAGTTGAAGCACTAAAAGGAAATCATAATAGCGATAATCTTAATTAAAAACAGTGAAAGCAGTAAATGTCTGTTCACTTAAAGAAGTGAAGTGAACAGCTGAAAGGAAAGCAGTGGAAGTTGTTGCAGCTTGAGTTCAAATAATTGTTGTAGAAGTTTTAAGGATTAAAGTGTAAAACAACTTAAATGTGGGTACTTCTAGAAGTCAGATATCATTTTAAGTGTCAGCACTGAAAGTTGAGTTGAAGTGTTAGTTGATGACTAAGCATTTGAAGGTACCTAAAGATCTGTAGAAGCATACATTCTGAAAGTAGTTGAAGCGACTGGTGCAGCCTGCGCTCCTAAAGGAGTTTAAATGTTTGCACTGAAAGGTTGTGAAGTGGTACTTAAAGGTCTAAAAGCACTAAAGGTGTGAAGAGTGTGAGTACTGGGAGGTGGTGAAGGTTCAGGTACAGTTTCAAGTATTTTAAGTGTCAATTGAAGTGTAAACACTAAAAGCAGTGTAAGTGATAAATTACTATAACATCAAATTCTAAAAGGAGTTTAAATTTGGGTTGATGTCTCATAAAGTAACTGAAGTGTAACAGAAAGTAATGAAAATGAGTTGAACTGCAGGCAGTGAAAGTGTCAACTGAAGTCTCTCAAATGAGTTTAAGTGAAGGTGTGAAGGTTGCAGACTACAATAACAATGACATCATTTAAATTCAAACAAGAGCAATAATGGGTTAAAGTGATTGATTGACAGATGCATTGATCAGGACCTGTGAATCAATGCGATGGTGAAGAAGGAAACAGTTACAGCATCTGGATTCATGCTGCTGAGCAGCAACATGTCGGACGATAATAACTCAGGTGTCACTCAGCACCATCAAATGTTCTTTCATTTTTCATTCATCGGCTAAAGATTTAGGCAGGTGGTCGATGTGTTTTAGCCCCGCCTCTAGCACACCTGAGCTCACTTCCTGGTTAGGTTAGGTGGATGTTAGGTGGATGTAGGAGGTTAATGGCAGGAAGAAAAGTTTCAGAGCAGTAAAATGTGAGCAGTGAGGTGTTGGTGGGAACTGAACCTTTGCTTGCATCTGAAGTCAGAAGGAGGACTGATCACAGACCAGCTGGACATGTTTGGAGCCTCTTTGTTCACCTGCTGACCTGGAACAACAGAATCGTGTGACCTGCACTGATCAGGTAAAGTTAATCCAGCTTGGCTCTTTTTTGTCTTCTACCAAGGTTTTAGACTTCCTGCCTCTCCGGGTTGTGTTTGTGAGAGCGTTCATCATCTGAGCTGTTAAATCAGGATTAATCCAGTCTGTCGTTGATCAGGTTAGACTGACTGTGAACTGCTGGCTGCAGACCAGGTGCATGTTGGTGTGGGACTGGGCAGGTGTGCAGCTTTGATCAGTTTGGGAGAAAAAGTTAAAGTTAGCAGAAGTAAGTTCTCCTGAGGTTAAATCCACTTCTCTGTCCGATCGTCTTCGTCCAATCAGCTTCCGTCAGATTTGTGTTTGGCTGCATGTGAAGAACGACAAAGATTAAAGGAAGCAAACTGACGGTGTGAAAGTGCTGTTCTGAAGCTGAAAGACAACAAATAACATCTTTCACTTTCTCTCTTTATTGTCTGACTCATCAGAAACAGGTAAACAGGTAAACAGGTAAACAGGTTGTAGCGTTGACGGTTGTGATGTTCAGAACTTTAGTTCCTGGTGCAGTTTCTTTCTTCAGATTTATTATTTGAACGTCTCGCTGCTCAACATACGTGACTCATGTTTTTAGGTGACCGTCTGTCCTGCGGTCATGAACGCAACATCTAAGGAACTCCAGGAGGGAAGTTGGGCACGAACGTTCACTTTGACTCCAGGAGGAGCTGATGAGAATTCAAAGGTCAAAGGTCACAGTGACCTCACAGAACATTTGTGACTATAACTCAAGAATTTATTCACTAATTATGACAAAAGCTCACACAAACGTCTCGGGTGATGAAGTCATGACATTTTCTATGCAACAGGTCAAAGGTCAGCGTCACAGTGACATCATCGCGTCCTGCAGAAACTCTCGTCTGTCCGTCACTCAGCAGCAGATTGTGACCATGTGTCGCATGTGCTCAGATAATCTCGGGTCCACCTTGAACCTGAGCTGATTGTTTGATTCTTCTGAGCTGCAGGTTCATCATGTGTGAAGCCTCCACGTTTCACAGTCTGCAGCTTCTCTTCAGCCATATCTGAAGCATCGTGGTCACCGCGAGCCGATCGGTCCTGCTGATGTTGATCTTCAGGTGATGGTGTGTGAAGGTTTTCAGTTCCTGCAGCTGATTGTTTTGGTGTGTTTGGTGAAGTCTGGCAGCACCTTGTTGCTGTGAAGGGACGGTTTGAAGCGGCGAGTGTTGGCGTGTGCAGTGCAAACAGCAGAATCACCAGCAGCCGCTCAGTAATGAGCAGACGGGACGGAGTGGGTGGGACGTACGGGGTTAATGAGTGAGCCGGGGCTGCTGGGAAACGATTGGCCTCAGGTGACGACACGCCTGACGGACACATGGCTGCAGGCGGTGCTGTGAGCCGTGACGTTCTAGAGGAGGGAGGTCAGAGGAGACACACACACACACACACAGGCACACACACACACAGGCACACACACACTGCAAACAGCCAAATCAAAGTCAGATGACTTATCTGAAATTAAAAAAGCATCGTTTTTTATCAAGATTTATCTTCTCACCTGGCAGGTTTTATGTTACAGCAATTCAAGCTTAATTACCTTAATTATTTTGATGAGATATTCAAATTTCTCTTATTGAGATTTTTTGTTGGCTAAATGCTGAAAACTAGACTCTCAAAGCTGCTTTGTCGCAGTAAATAGTGATTAAAAAGGCACCGCTGAAACTTACAAGGTAAACAATAATATGAACGAGGGCTGAATGAACCACTTCCTGTTTCGGTGCAGCTTTATTTAACGACCTGCAGGCAACAGTAGAGTTTAGGTTCGTGTTTTTTGGGCTTTTCAATCTGCCTTTAATGAATTAAAGTTTAGCCTGTTTGTCTCCCTGGCCTGGTGTCCTACCGGTCGCCTCATCCATTCATATTGAGCCACGGTAACCACGGTGACACCACCTTAACGAAGGGCCACGGACACGCCCCCCCGATTCCCCCTCAGCCATAATGAAAGACCAATTAGAGAAGAGGATTAAGGCGCTTCACGTCCACACACAAATTAGCATTAATCAAAGAGTCACTGTGTGTGTGTGTGTGTGTGTGTGTGTGTGTGTGTGTGTGTGTGTGTGTGTGTTCTCCACAGTGAATAGTGATGAGCTCCAGGCTCAGTGTGAAGTCGTATAATTGCTGCTGGTGTTTCTGATCAATACCACACCCACCACCGGGCTCAGCCAATGGGATCAGGCTTCCAGCCGGAGGGTGTGTGTGTGTGTGTGTGTGTCTGTCTGTCTGTCTGTCTGTCTGTCTGTCTGTCTGTGTGTGTGTGTGTGTGTGTGTCTGTCCTTCTGTCTGTCTGTCTGTGTGTGTGTGTCTGTCTGACTGTGTATGTGTCTTTCTGTGTGTGTGTGTGTGTGTGTGTCTGTGTGTGTGTGTGTGTGTGTGTGTGTGTGTGTGAACCTGAGCTAACAGGGTAAACTGTTCTCAGAGGAAAGTTGCCCAGAGAAGCAGGACAGATGAGTGACAGGTGTTACAGGTGTCACAGGTGTGAACTGAGCTCAGAATGATTCACTCGTTTAAAGCAGCAGACAATTAAAGGTTAAACACTCAAACTATGATTTTCTTTCATTTTTTCCCAAATAACTTGAAATCCTGATGGAAACTTAACAAAAGAGAAGTCAGAGGCTACTATGTGTGCTCTGTACACACTATGTGTACTCTCTACGTACTATGTGTACTCTCTGCATACTATGTGTACTCTCTACATACTATGTATACTCTCTACATACCATGTATACTCCCTATGTGTACTCTCTACATACTATGTGTACTCTCTACATACTATGTGTATTCTCTACATACTATGTGTACTCTCAACATACTATGTTTGCTCTCTACATACTATGCATATTCTCTACATACTATGTGTATTCTCTACATACTATGTGTGCTCTCTACATACTATGTATGCTCTCTACATACTATGTATACTCTCTATGTGTGCTCTCTATATACTATATGTACTCTCTACGTACTATGTATACTCTCTACATACTATGTATACTCTCTACATACTATGTGTACTCTCTACATACCATGTATACTCTCTATGTGTACTCTCTACATACTATGTGTACTCTCTACATACCATGTATACTCTCTATGTATACTCTCTACATACTATGTGTACTCTCTACATACTATGTATACTCTCTACATACTGCGTGTACTCTCTACGTACTTGTGTACTCTCTACATACTATGTGTACTCTCTACGTACTATGTATACTCTCTACATACCATGTATACTCTCTATGTGTACTCTCTACATACCATGTATACTCTCTATGTGTGCTCTCTACATACTATGTATACTCTCTACATACTATGTATACTCTCTACATACTATGTGTACTCTCTACGTACTATGTATACTCTCTACGTACTATGTGTACTCTCTACGTACTATGTATACTCTCTACATACTATGTGTGCTCTCTACATACTATGTGTACTCTCTACATACTATGTGTACTCTCTACATACCATGTATACTCTCTATGTGTACTCTCTACATACCATGTATACTCTCTATGTGTACTCTCTACATACTATGTGTACTCTCTACATACTATGTATACTCTCTACATACTATGTGTACTCTCTACGTACTATGTATACTCTCTACGTACTATGTGTGCTCTCTACGTACTATGTATACTCTCTACATACCATGTATACTCTCTATGTGTACTCTCTACATACCATGTATACTCTCTATGTGTGCTCTCTACATACTATGTATACTCTCTACATACTATGTATACTCTCTACATACTATGTGTACTCTCTACGTACTATGTATACTCTCTACGTACTATGTGTACTCTCTACGTACTATGTATACTCTCTACATACTATGTGTGCTCTCTACATACTATGTGTACTCTCTACATACTATGTGTACTCTCTACATAATATGTATACTCTCTACATACAATGTATACTCTCTATGTGTACTCTCTACATACCATGTATACTCTCTATGTGTACTCTCTACATACTATGTGTACTCTCTACATACTATGTATACTCTCTACATACTATGTGTACTCTCTACGTACTATGTATACTCTCTACGTACTATGTGTGCTCTCTACATACTATGTATACTCTCTACATACAATGTGTATTCTCGCCATACTATGTGTACTCTCTACATACTATGTATACGTATGTATATGTGATACGTCACCTTAAGTAAACAGTATACCAGTTGTACTTGAGTAGAGCCTGTCAGTACTCTGATTACAACATGTTCAGGTACGACTCGACGAGTTAAAAGGCCAGAATATGTCAGGAGGAGTTTGCTGATGAAGAGCTAATAATCCCTCGCCCTCCTCTTCCTCCTCCTTTGTCTCCTTCAAGGTTCTTCAAACAGAGAGCTGCTCAGGATTTTAAGCGTCTGATCTTTAAATATGATTTTTATCTCCCTGCGGGGGAGACATTTACTCTGACAGGTCGACGTCTCCCCTGAGGAGGAAACTTACCCTCCTCCTCCTCCTCTCATCTCCTCCTCTCTTATTATCTCGTGTCATCTTGACTCTCCTCCACATCCTCTCATCTCTCTTCATCTGCTGTCCTCCTCTCTTCGTCTCTTCTCCTCACCTCATTTCTTCTCTCTGCTCGTGTTTCCTCTGACACTTCCTGTGATTTACAGTCCGACTCGCTGACGTCCTGTTAGTGTGTGTGAGGTTCGTCTTCACGTCGTTCACTGCAGGAACAGAAACATGACGTCTCAGAGGGACAGTGTACTGAAAACTACACTGTACCAGTACTCTGTTACAAGTAAAAGTCCTGCATTGTAAATGTTACTTCAGTAAAAGTATATAAGTAAAAGTACTCAGTGTGGTAAAATGTCCCCTGTGACTGTTGTACCATAATATGTGATCTCATCAGATAATTCTGGCTCATTCATGTAAAAACAGGATTTCACTGTTTAGCAGTTCGACAACATGTTGGTGCGTCCCTCAGCTCTGTCTGACTTCCTGTCTGTGGCTCGTTGGTTCCATCTGAAATCTAAATATTTCTTGTTTAAAAAGCTTCATGAATTTGCTCAGTCAGCTGTTCATAGTAGTTTTTAATCAGACAAACAGGAAATAGAGCTTCTGTTGGGACTATTTTCAGCAGCGGATGAATCCACATTTGGTCCTGTTTGTGTGTGTGTGTTTGTGTGTGTGTGTGTGTGACTGAGTCAGACTAAACCTCAGTGTGTGTGTTCATGAGTGAGGCTCACTGATGTGTTTTAATGGAGCTTTATGGCTCAGAGGAAGAAGATCTACCAGGCTGTGATACACAACAGTTAATGTTAGCAGTTAGCGGTTAGCCTGACTGACGCTTTCAGTCGGGAGCTGAGACGACATTTCTTTTCCTTTGTTGACACGAGCATCAAAGTTTATTTTCAAATATTAGAATATTTAAATGATGAGTAAAATTAAACCCTGCACACACACACACGCACACACACACGCACGCACGCACACGCACACACACACACACACACACACACAGCTGAGCTCTGAGTGCCACCCAGTAACAGGCCGAGTGTGAATATTGAACTGACTTATCTGGTGACACACCAGGCCTGACTGTCCAAATTAATACACGCACACACACACACATACACACACACACACACACACACACATACACACAGGGATTATATATGGAGAGAGAGAGAGACCAGAGCCCCGGGATTTCTTTATTTAGTAGACCCCCTTCACACACACACACACACACACACACACAGTTTGCTGAAGGTTTGCATGAAGCCTCCACCTTATCGCTGAAGTTTCCTTCTGCGCTCCGTTCCGACCGACGCAACTGTAATTTCATGCCTTCTGTGTTTTCTGTGTGTGTGTGTGTGTGTGTGTGTCTAGCCCTGTATCAACTACCCAGAATGCAAGCTGGGTTGATAATTATTCAAATGTTTTGTCTGATCCAACAGACGCAGCTACATGACAAACATAACGAGGACACTAAAAACACACCTCACACCACAGTCACACCAGCAACTAAAAATATTAATAGGAGTCATGAAGGTCTGACGTGTTTAAACCAATCAGCAACCTCCTTAACTGTGTGTTGGGCTGCAGTTCCTCTAACAGCCACTAGATGCAGCTGTGATAAAACCCTGACTGTATTGAAGTGAATGAGGAAGCCTCCAGCTTCCTGTTCAGCTCCTCGGAGATCTTTCCACTTCTGATGGGAGAGAAAAATAGAGCTGCTAAGTCAGGGAGAAGGCAGGTAGGTGGCTGCCTGGTAGGGGCTGATGATTGGCAAATGCAGGTCGACTTGGGAGGAAAGCTAGTTGTGCCCCAGGAAATAGTTTATAGTAATCTGAGGCCGGACATTGTCTTATGGTCCATGAGTAAAAAGACTGTGTATTTTATTGAGTTAACAGTCCCTTGGGAAAATTCAGTGGAGGCAGCTTATGAAAGGAAGAAGACTAAGTATGCAGATTTAAAGACAGAATCTGAGCAGAGGGGATGGAAGACCAGGGTCTGTCCGGTTGAAGTGGGGTGTAGAGGTTTTGTTGCAGGGTCAGCTGTTTCACTGTTGAGGGAGCTGGGAGTGCATGGGCAAAATTTAAGGAAGACAGTGAGGGAGATGTCAGATGAGGCTGCTAGGTCTAGTCAGTGGATATGGATCAGGAGAAATAATAGTAGTTGGGGGGTGAAATAGGGACTGTGAGGGAGGGGGGGGGGGCAGAGGACATGCATGCCTAACCCGGCGGGAGAAGAGGTTAAAGTCTGAACAAGACACCTCTCCTCTGCTCTGCTTTCCCCGCCCCATCTTCTCACTCTGCCAATAGGAAGAGAACCAGGAAGAGGAAGTTTAGATAAGGTGGGGGTGTGGCCAGCTAGAGTCTCTCTTTGGGACCATGCGGCCTGTTCAGGTGAGTTTGCGTTGTAAGATACAGAGTTGGCTTGTTTTTTGATCTTTTTGGTTGTTTTTCTGTTTTGTTTGCTTCTTGAAGGAAATGTGAGGGCTTTTATTGGTGCAGTTGGTGAGAGGCAGGTGTAGATGATGGTAGTGTGGCAATCGGCAGTTACATGATGCATCTAGGCCTGTGGTAGCATTGTAGCAGCTAATAATAGCTAAAGCGGTGAGAGTATGATAGTATCTTAGCAGTTAGTATTGGCAGCTAGCAGTTAACATTAACAGTATAGGTGAATCTAGCTTAATTGTCTTCTTCTGTTCTTCTTAGCAGGTAGCGGTTTCCATTTACATTTGCACTATTACATTCTCAATGTTTCATTGTTTAGATTGCACAGTTTTTACTTAGTTTGTAAAGTTTTTATTTAGATTGTACAGTTTTTATTTATCTCTTTTTTTTAATATATGTCCTGTCACAAAGGGTTGAAGAGTAAAGCAATTTCGATTCTCTGTTTGTCCTGTACATACTGCAGAATTGACAATAAAGCTGACTTTGACTTTTGACTTTGACTTAGCACTTAACATTAGCTATCGGAACTGTATTGTCTTCTTCTGTTCTTCTTAGCGGTTAGCATTAGCATTAGCAATAGGTAAATGATAGCATCGGTACTGGCCACTACCTGGAGCATCTCTGGGTCAGTTGAACGTGGCAGTGCTGTTTGGATTGTGTAGGAGCAGTGTGAACTGGCACTAGGGGGGGTGACTCTGGGACGCCGGAGCTCACCGCCTAGCCTCCTGGAGGTGTAGTGGGACTAAGTAGGCGAAACACTGTTGAAGGGAAGTTTCCACCTGATGACCCCCAGAGACGTGTTAGGAATCACTGCTCTTTGGCAGGTATAGAGGCAGATTAGAGCTCCAAGGTTCTTCACTGAGAATGAATCCTCTTTTTGAGCACAAGTATCTTGTGTTTAAATTAACTTTAAAGACCTCGTCCACCTCAGGAACCAATCAGTGCACAGAGGAGAAGCCAGGTGTTGCTTCTTATTGGTATTCTACAAACTAAGTTTCACTATTTTCATCAAAGGCCGAGTTCTGCCGTGTTCTGTTTTCAGCTGCAAAACTGCAAAAGGAGAAATGTTGAGCCTTCGTGTTTTAATGAAGGATCTGAAAATATGTGAGCGACACTTCCAGAGAAAACTTGGGTTTGCAGTCGTCAATTTCCAGAACAAACAGACGGTTTTAGCCACAAAACTTACTCTGAAGCCCGATGGTGTTCTGTTTGTCCTGGTAACGCAGCCGTTCTGGTGTTAGCCAACGTTAGCCTGCCAAGTTACATGATGATTCATGTCAAATGCTGACAGACCCTGTTCACACCCGAGGCCCTGTTCACACCTGAGACCCTGCTCACACCTGAGGACCTGTTCACCCCTGAGACCCTGCTCACACCTGAGGCCCTGTTCACACCAGAGGCCCTGTTCATACGTGAGGCCCTGTTCTCACCTGTGGCCATGCTCACACCTGAGATCCTGTTCACACCTGTGGCCCTGTTCAAGCCTGAGACCCTGCTCACACCTGAGGACCTGTTCACGCCTGAGACCCTGCTCACACCTGAGGCCCTGTTCACAACTGTGGCCTTGTTCACACCTGAGACCCTGTTCACACCAAAGGGCCCTGTTCATACGTGAGGCCCCGTTCACACCTATGGCCATGCTCACACCTGAGATCCTGTTCACACCTGGCATTAGCATGCACCTTGGGTGATCTGATCACAAGTGGACTGCTGAGGCACTTCGCCGGTTCACACCTGTGTCCATCATCTGTCTCCAGCTGATCACCTCCACTAGAAGGTCAAAGGGCCCTGTTGCCCTGACAACCAGCTACAGAAAACAAAACTGTTTCCAGATCTTACAAACATATATGGACTATTCCAACTGTTGAGACCAACAGGACGACGTCATTGATGACTGGCAGAGGAGCTCAGAATGGGAGGCAGCACCAGGTCAGACAGTCGCTGTATAATCTGCAGCTCTCTCCATCTTTGCCTTTTAATTCATCATAATTTTCACAGACGTGTTTTCATAATAACAGTCAGCGGGGAAAATGCTCCTGGTGTGTCAGCGCTGCATTGACTTTGATTTTCAGTGTGTGTCGTGCGTTTCCTTTTATTTCATCGTCTGATTCTATGTATGTATTGTATGTATATATCCAGACTAATCACAGCCTGCAACTGAAACCTGAATCAAACGGTGAGAGAAGGAGAAAACTTCTGCTCTGACGCTCCTCAACACAAGGAAAAAGACTGAGAGAGGAACGTGTGTGTGTGTGTGTGCTGCACTCCACCTTTAACCTCAGACGACGTTCATCATAACGAGCTGTAACACAAACACTGGATGGCAGTGAGAAGAACCATCCTGCAACTGTTCAGACACTCCCTGTGTGTGTGTGTGTGTGTGTGTGTCCTGTGAAGCGTGGTACAGTATGATAATTGAATTTTGATGAAAACCACATGGCTGCTAACTCGACATGGACACACACACACGCATACAGACACACACACACTCACGCACACACACACACACACAGTGAGTATCTGGTTGTGTGTGTTTCTGAGTGATAATTAAAAGGAGGAAACTTGCTGCTCAGGATGTGAACAACTTAACTGCAGCTGAACTTAAAGCAGTTTCTCTGTTCTCTCCTGATGAAGCAACATCACTGACCTGAAACCAGTCTGACTCCTCCTGTCTGGACATTAAAGCCCCCCTGCTGACACTTTCGTTCATTCATTCGTCAGCTGATTGACGGTCTGCATCTGCAGTCTGTTTGTTAGCCGTTGCTCGTTTATGAAGTGGCCTGATGTCAGTGACTGACTCAACTTCATGATGTGCTTTCAACCAACGAGTCGGATCCAAAATATCAGTTAAATATTTTACGCAGCTACACGTTTTATTGTGTTTCTGAACATTTGGGAATATTATCATATTTGTTCTACCAATTTAAAATCCTGAATAGTTTACATCCATTTACTTGCGTCTTCTTCTTCTTCTCTGCCTTTGCTGGCACACTGCAGAACGTTAGCGCCACCTGCAGGGCAGAGGAATGCTGCGAAGTCTTCGGTTGGACTGTGTGATGAATGAGGTTCATGAGCCATAAATACAGACTGAGTACAAACTGAAGCTTTCAGCAGAGGTTTGTCTCTGGGGTGAATGTGATGAAGATCTACAGGAGGCAGAAATACGTCGTCTTCAAGTACCAAAAGTAAAAGTACTCATTCTGCATAATTTCTGAATATTCATTATTGATTCTAATCATTTAATGTTACAGCTGATGAAGGTGGAGCTCATGTTAACGACTTCATTTACTGCTGGATAGTTTCTGAATTTGACTTTTATCTTAATCTATAATAACACATCATCATTTATTAGCTCATTATATTTTTTATTATTAATCTGAATCTGTTAAGTACCTGAAACAAACAGTGTTTCCCTCTGAGATTTAGTGGAGTAGAAGTATCAGAAACTGGACACACCTCAAAGGGAGTACAGTTCTTTGTTTAATGGTATTCTGGTGGTACTTTTGTCACCACAGCCAAAAAAGGCTCAAACAACAACTGAATCCAGTCAAAACCGGTTTCAATCTAAAATAAAAACTTTATCTCGTTCTGGTGACATTTAATAACCAACAGTCGAATGCAGATTAACACAAAAAGAAACTTTATTTACAGCTTTCATGAAAAACATTACAACCAAATCATATTAAATACAACACACGGCCCCCACAGCTGGACAGATGATACAAACATGAAGAGATAAATGGAGTTGGGAAATGTTCAGTTTTGTAACATGTTGAGTTTCATAGAGGTGAAGAGGATCTACTCTTAAACTGCTCATTCTCCATCGCTGTGCCTGTTGACGTGCAGACTGTCGATAAAGTTGCGCTGAATGGGACGGCGTGTGTCCTGCAGTCTTCAGTGTGTTGACGTGACTGACCTGAAGAGACAGAAACACAGCCGGTCACACGGACATCCGCTCATGTCTGTCGTGGCCCCCGCCTCTCTTTGGTCCGTCGTCATGTTTTCTGCCTCGTGTCAGCGTCTCTGTTCAGACTCAGCAGCCGCCGGCGCTCGAATATCAAACATCTAAAATCACATTCAGATCAGACTCAGCTCATCAGCTGCTAGCCCGATGCTAACGGCAGGCACTGAGGAGAATCAGAAACCTGTCGCTTCAGCTCCTGATGCTGCAGGAGGGTCCACAGCACAAACTAAGCAACGTCCTCTGGACCCCCTTTAGACCCTCGACGGCTGGATTATATTCCAGTCAGCGTCTCATCTTTATTCCCTCAAGTTGACTTTACACTCTGATATTTAACTGCTCTGACCACACAGGAGTGTGTGTGTGTGTGAGTGTGTGTGTGTGTGTGTGTGTGTGTGACCTTGAACTGTGAAGTTTAACTGGTGAACTCTTCTGTGTGAATCGAGTGTGGGTTGAAAAATGATGTTTTTATTCACTTCTGCCACATTTTGAGGCGTTTGGAGGAGCGGCTGACTGTTTTCTGGCCGTGCAGCTCTTTTTCTGTGTGTTTTTTGTGGTGAAAGCTGAACATCAGTCAGACCGGATCCCGTCGAGGACTCAGGTTCACTGGTAGAAAACAGACTGGAGGCTGGAGAGGACTCTCTGAGCTGCAGAGGTCACACGGTCGTATAAACAGCTGATTAAACTGAAGCGTCGTGAACTTCCTGCTGAGGTTTTGTTGTTTGCGATGCAGAAAAATCCAAACCAACATTCTAACAGTCAGCAACAAACATTTATGTTTAACAATGAAATGAAAAATCAGACGTTTCTGATTCAAACTCAAGTCTTCTGTGAACTCACAGCATCCTGTCGGGGGGGTCCAGGTGTGTTCACAGAGACAGGTGCGGCTTCCTGTACGTCTGGTTGGTGATGGAAAGGCGGGTCAGCCGGGCGCCATAATAATCCACGATGTAGTTTGACCCGTCTGCTGGACCCACGATCTGCAGGAGGCAAAATAAATATGATAACAAGCAGAGAGGAAGAACATGACTCCATTCACACCTGAGTGACTCCATTCACACCTGAACATGTGACCGTCTTACAGAATATGATGCGTCGCTGTCGATCAAACCAGCCGACGTAGGATTTTGTTCCCATGAGATGAAAAAAATTCCATCTTTCCGGGCGCCACTGCTCTGTATTACAGCCTGGGGGGGTTAATGGTTACATTAACTGCTGTCACACTCTGTTTAAAATCCCTGATCCATCAAACATGGCCAACGATCCATCCATTGTTGGTCCCCTTCACACCTTCCCGTGATGGATTTCCAGCCTCTATTATCTAAAACGTTGCAACAGGAAGGAGCGATTCGTCCCTTCACCTCCCGTTTCTCCCGCTCCATCCGTCTGTCTCCGTCCTCTCAGAGTCCATTAGGAACTTCTAGAAGCATCATTCATCCTGAGGGCCTCAGAGAGACGCAGCGCTGCGCGATGGATGGACGTAAATAATAATCAGAAGGCCGACGCCTGTTTATTCATCAGGCTCGCCGCTCTTTCCCCCCGTCGGGCAGTTAGCTGCTAAAATATGAGGCTCTGCCGCCGCGCGCCGCGCTGAAATGGATCCTCCGGGAAACGAGGAACTCTTCATCACAGGTGTCACTCTTAAAGAGGACGTGAGACAAAAACCGGAGTGTGTCCGTGTGTGAGGAAGAGGCATTCAGCTAAAGTGAAGTTTAAGTGTTTTTGACTTTAAATCACTGCTCTCTGGTCAGTTTGAACAGTCGGGACACAGCTCCTCCTTCCTGTTCTGCATCGTTAAACATGTGGCGAAGCTTTTCAGCACACAGCGCAGAAAAAATCATCAGCTAGTCGACCGACAGAGATTTTATCAATGGATGAATCTCAAAGCTCAATCTTTATTTCAGTAGTTTAACATCATCAGATGGAGTCTGATCTGGTTCTGAATAAACAGTCAGCTGACCGGATCCTGACTAATACTATTTCTGAAGTCCAGCAGTTGCCAGGCAACCAACAGACATCACAGAGCATGGAACATCATCACCAGAATCTGACCAGGGCCTGACCAAGACCTGACCAAGACCTGACCTGAATCAGACCAGGGCCTGACCAAGACCTGACCAGAACCTGACCAAGACCTGACCTGAATCAGACCAGAACCTCACCATACCCTGACCTGAATCAGACCAGAACCTGACCAGAATCTGACCAGGGCCTGACCAGTACCTGACTAGAACCTGACCAGGATCTGACCAGGGCCTGACTAGGGCCTGACCAAGACCTGACCAAGACCTGACCTGAATCTGACCAGGGCCTGACCAGTACCTGACCAGACCCTGACCAAGACCTGACCTGAATCAGAACAGGGCCTGACCAGAACCTGACCAGGATCTGACCTGAATCAGACCAGAACCTGACCAGGATCTGACCAGGACCTGACCTGAACCTGACCAGAGCCTGTCTGGGTTTGTGACTCACCTGCATGGCGATCAGGATGAAGTCGATCAGAGTGCCGATTCCACAAAAACCAACAGTACAGAACTTCAACAGTCCTGAGAAAGAAGACGAGTCGATATTACATGGAGACAATTTAAACAGTAATAACAGTAATAACAGTAATAATAACAGTAATAAACAGTATTAACAGTAATTATTAATGATAATAAATCCAGAACGTCCTCAGGTCAATGCTGAGCAGCTCGCCGTGTGTCATCAAGGCTGAAACAGTGAGTCAACAGACAGGAAATTAATTCTGATGGTTGATTAATTGTTTTTGGGCAAAAATACCCAAGTTTCACTTTTTCTCAGTTTCAGATCCCAGAAAAATGAATCGGACAAAAAAAGATGTCAGAAGATTTTGGACATTTAATTTATGAACCAAGAAAACAATCTGAACGTTTCAGTTTCAGTCCTGCAGGTCACATCCTTCCCCCTCTCTACATGTTTGCTGTGAAATTATATGACAAAGATAAAAATACAAAATAAACGTCTGAAACTGCGACTGTGTGAAGTGAAGCGACACGCTGGCAGGTGAGAAAATAACTGAACTGCTAAACTGTAACTGAATTACTGTTATAGACTCCTGAACTCCAGAAATCTCAGGATATAATTCTTGCTCTCAAGAGGATGAACCCTTCATATTTTACTGAGTCTGTGATCTTTCCCTTGAGCGCCACCTTCAGGACAATCTGTGCATGTTTGCTGGGTCTACTCGCCCAGACTGTGGCTGGAATCTGCAGCCTGTAGGGGGCGCTAATGTGATTTTACACTGTTAAATCCTCTTATGTCATCATATCTGTGTTTGTGTTATTGTTTGAAGCTCTTTAACCACGTTGTTCTTAGAAATAAATCTGACTTGGCTCAGATCGGCTCAGCTTGGCTCGGTCCGAGTCAACCTGTGCCAAATCAGGCCAGGTGTTCGTCAGTGCAGCTGTCCTCCATCCAAAAACCCCCCTGGCATCACACACACACACACACACACACACACACACACACACACACACACACACACACACACACACACACACACACACACACACACACACACACACACACACACTCTTTCAGCCTTTGTATCGGTGCAGGTGTCTCATTAAAAGAAGGATGAGTGTGGACTCAGTCTGCTGATAATAACTCATCCTTGTTGTGGAAATCATAACTGTTATTCTTTGGGTTATTATGGTCTGCTGCGTGTAGATCAGTCACAAACAAACCCTAATTGAATTCAATCTGACTTCAGGCTGGAAAACCCCCAAAATATGGAAACAATTAAAGGGCAACGCCGCCCTTTTCCATCACCACATGAAGAAGAACCATGTTTAACACGAGTCTGCCGCAAGTCTGCAAATGTCCACTAGATGGCTCCACGAAAAGATAAGACAAGATAGACTTTATTAATCCCCACCCGGGGAGATCTGAGTATTACAGCAGCAGGTAATGGTAAAAAAACATGGCAACAGAAATAGAGAAATACAAAATACAAAATAAAAGCGGACTATATATGCACATTTATACAAATGACTACATAAAACAAAAATATGTAAAAAATATAGATTTATTGCCGCCAAGAACTATAAGAAGAATTGTCGTAAAAAAACTCTGACTGTATTAAAATAAATGTAAAAACCTCCAACTTCTTTCTACAAAGTCTAAATAACTTCAGCTCTCAGTGGATAATTTCACTCCTTCTAATATAAGTGGAGAAAATGACCATGTCTTATGGGTCTGTTCACCCAATGCCAAACATCGTCCCTCTCCTCCCTCTCATATCCGTCCACTCACTTTGTGTTTCTGTTTCCAGGCTTTGAGGTAAAACACAGTGAACGTGAATGAATTTAGTCTGTGCTGCTCACTGTTTAATCCACACCAAACAATGGAGACGATTTCTTTATTATAAAGTAGTTCAAATTCTACTCAGCGAGGCGGTCTTCATTCCCGCTGCTGTATTACACAGGAGGAAGTGTTTCAAGTTTGTGTGACTGAGCACAAATAAACTGGTTTGTTTCTATTTTTCAGTAAAATGTTTCAGACAGAAGTTTCAGCTTTGTGTTTATTTCAGCTTTCATTTATTTCTATGTGTGAGATCACAGCAGAGGACGTTTGTGTTGTGTGACTGGGCGATAGATCTTATTCAGCCTGGGTGGATGGACAGGTGAGTGTTTACCTGACTGACAGGTTTGTGACCCTATTACAGTCAGGGATGGGGGGAGGGGGCATCACCTGCTTGTCCCACCTTCTCCCAGTGTCTCCGTTTCCCAGCTGCTGAATCTTAATTTTGGGAAAAACCTAAACCCAAACTGCAGACTTCAGGATGTGTGTGTACCTAGAGCAGGATATCCCAGGTAGAAGCGGTCTGCTCCCAGCCAGCCCAGAAACAGAGATAAAGCCACAGCTACTTTGTAGGAATATCCACTCCTGAGAGAAAAGACATACTTATTGTTTTTAATAATAATAATTATCATCATCAATCAAAACAAATCACAATCAGCCTCATTTCTCACGTGATTGTGTTCTTCAAACTACAGTTAAGATGAAATCTGATAATTCAACCCTGCAACTGAAGCCGATGCTGTGTGTGTTTGTGTGTGTGTGTGTGTGTGTGTGTGTGTGTGTGTGTGTGTGTGTGTACTCACACATTCCTGCAGGGGATGGTTTTGTTGAAGCCCACCTCCTCCCCGCTGAACCTGAACTCTGTCCCGTTTGAGAGCCGACAGCTGATGTTTGGAGCTGGAAGGCACTCCACTGAAAACACACACACACACACACACACACACACACACACACACACACTTAGACTATTGAAGCCGACAGCTGATCAGAACAACAGAAGCTGGTTTGCAGATTTCAGTCAATCCCAGTCTGAGTCTGTTTCAGATCATTTCCATCGTGTATTTAATGATTTAAATCTTGTTCATGTGTCTGTTCTTATGATTTTTTTATGTCTTAATGCTTTAAATATCTTATTCTGAGCTGTGTTGTTGTTGAAAGGTGCTGTAGATATAAACTTTACTTGCTTTAGACAGGATGCTGGACACACAACAAAAACACATCTGACACAGAGAAAAGTCACTAATCATCCAACTTAGCAGCAGTGACCTGAGCCGCCCGCCGTTTTACTTCAGCCTTCTTCAGTCCACAAACATTTCCAGGCTGCAGGCAGATGTGACCAAAGCTGAAGATGGAGCATGCTGTCAATCACAGCTGTCAATCAGGCGTCACACTCACCCCAGGCGGTCATGTCCCTGCAGTTCTCCGGCTCCTGAGTGGCTTCATCTATCTTCGGATCTTTACAGAGATACATGAGGAGAGTGAAGGAGTCCAACCCTGATTCAACATCAGCACCACGGAGAGGAGTAACAGGAGCAGATACACTTTAGACAGAGAGGCCACATAGAGAAACCGCGTGTATGTGCGCCATTTCCCGAAAATAAACTGGTATTCATACAAGAAGAAAGTATGGAGAGGTTGTGTCCCCGTATACTCTGCACCTTATAACCAGGGCGGACAATTAGCACCAGTTAAATGTTGTAAAATATTCATTTCAAACACTATATAATGATTACTTTTGAGAAGCTGGTGAATTCTAGCATTTATCTGTCAGTGGCTGGTGGATGTTCACACTGTTAATTTTTCAAATGATAACGGACATACAGCTCCATTACTCTACGTTAGGTAATAATCATAAAATCAAACAGAGCAGCTGCTATATTTTATATCACACGACTGATAATAATGTCTGTAACGTTTTATCTACAAGCTTTTAGCTATTCTTTAAATGTCATTAAGCTAGCTCCTGCTAACCTTAGCGACCACCGTCGATCAGATTATCTTGCGTTAGGTCTGAGTTACGTTAGTAAACAATAATTAAAGGATATTGTCCGAGTCTTAGGTTGTCGCAGTTGTCCACGTCCTCCGCCAGAACTAGCTTTAAATGGGAGTAAACACAGTAAAATAAGAGGCTCCATATCCCGGAGCGTAAACAAACCAGTCGTCTCCGGGAGGACGCCATGTCTATCTCTGTCACGTGACAGGATGATGCATTCACAACTATCTGAAAAATTGGGATTAGCGGACGACGATAGAAAAACCAAGTGTCAAACAATGTTTCACTAAGTGCATTGAAAATAAACGTGTTTTATTGAAAAACATTTATGTAAATACATGTATTTAATTAAACATGTTCATAAATTAGCTGTATTTTTTATTTAATTTTACGGCTAACAACCAGTTACATTGCTTATGTCTTTATTTATATATTACATATACGATTTTATTTTTCATAGTTTTTTAAGTATAAATACAAAACATTCAGGTTGACCACACCGCCAAACCCACGGTATTAAAAGATAAAAAGATGTTAAATAGGCCAGTTAAAAATTCTTCTTTTCTTACTTTGTCTTTTAATGACATTTATCAATTGGAAAATTGTTTGCACTTACAGCCGCTCTAGAGTGAGAACATAATACATTCAATGAATAATAGCAAAAAAGATATTACAAAGAATTGAAAGAGTATCCAGTTTATTTCATACGTCCTTTTACAATAGGGGCGGTTTGTCGGTTTTCGTGTCGTGATTCAGTGATAGATTTTCCACTTCTAATCTCTCAACATGTACTGAGAACAAATATTTCCTACAGACTCAAATGCAGCATTAAAGCGACTCTGGTGCCAGACTGGATCCAGTTCATGTGAGTTTCTCACCAGTTCAAAACCCTTTTAAATCTCTCGGTTTTCTATGAATTCACCACCGACTGGCGGCCACAACATCCGACTGTTTATCCGCGCGAAATATTACGAAAAGAGGCTTTTTAAACGATATTTAACAAGCTAACTTCGCATGCTAGCGGCTAGCCAACTGTTAGCGAACTGCTGTGTTACTGTGATCAATCTGATGGAGAAGTTGTGTAATGTTGCTTTAGCTCAGTTAACGTTTAGAAAAACACGGAGGAGTTCAGTTTGATGTCGTCGCTGAATTAATAATGTGTGTTTTCAGAAGTTGCAGCTGGTTGAAGAGCTTTTTTTCTTCTGTTTTTAAAGTTTGATGCACCTGTTGCGACTTGAACCTGCTGATAACAGATTCAACCGTTTAACCGTCACTGTTCAAGATATTCTTTATAAATATACACAATATGAAGGCGAGCAAATGTGTTTATTGATTAGTTTCAACATGTTGTTTTATATCCTCCCCTCTGAGCTGTTGAGTTTCACTTCCTGGTTTCTCAGGTGAGCTCACAGGTGAGCTGGCCCCGCACACAATCACAGATTTGAGTGTAAGTGAGACCTTCAGCTTGGTTTCTGTGTCGTTATTCAATGTGAAGGTTTGGGGAATGCTGTGTCGTTTGTTTTTCCACCTGTATGTGCTGATAAAGTTGCTCTGTAACCTGGCTCTGCTCTGCTCGGCCTGTGTAAACATGCTAATGAATGCTGATCTGACGGCCTGATAACGGGCCGTTCACCTGTGACACTGAACACCTGAACGCAGCACAGAAAGGCCTGCTTCATGCCAGCCATGCTGGTGTCAGAGACCCGCAGCAGACACATGTGGTCCGTGTTTTCAGGTGTCACGTAGATCCGCAGGTGTAGCTGAGGCAGGTGAAATGAAGTAGAAAACAAAGAGCTGTGAGGAAGCAGGTGACTGGATGAGAACTGGGCGTTGTTGTGTTGGAGAAGAGCTCAGGTGGTGAAGTCATCTTTCACCAGACAGGCTGACAGCAGCCAGTTTAGTGGCTGGCGGTTGAGTCCTAAAGTAGGTAGAGTTAAAATGACTCAACAGTTTTTATAATCAACAATATTTAAGTCATTTATGGAGAAAATTCAGTTTCCAGCTGAGCGAATGTGTGTTTTTCTCTGTTTGATATCACTGTGAACTGAATATGTTTGACTTCTGGACTGTTGGTCTGACAAAACGAGACGTTTAAAAGACATTAGACTGGTTTTCAGTTGCTCTTAATGTGCTTTTACACAGAGCAGCTCACAGGAAGAGAGAAATAGACATGCAGCTCAACACAAGGACAAACAAGACTGAACACAAACCAGCAGAAATTAACACAGAATCATGATTTACATACAAGGAGGTGAAACACTAAGATCTAGATAGATAGAAAGGAGCTCTGACCAACAACATACAATGTCTGTGCACGAGTCAAACTGTCTGTAAATGTGAGTGGAACAAATATTGAATGTGTCATGTAAAAGGTACGTTTATGTACATGAAGTAGGTGCAGTACACAGAGGAGTGAATGTCTGTACACAGCGTACACAGTGAGCAGGGTTCAGACAGACAGCGGTGGATGATGTTGGGCTGAGAGATGTTATTAGAGGATGATCGGTGGAAAGACTTGGCTGGCTGGTGCTCGTTGTTTACTGACACATTAGGCGTCTTAGAAGTAAAGGATCGTGGAAGAAGTGGACAGCAGGTCTCAGGACAGCTGCTGGAGACTTTGACCAGCATCAGAATCTATGAAAAGTAGATGAAAGCAGCTCACGAATGATGTGATGGGACAGATGTTTGAACCACTGTCATACAGTCTGACGCATCAACAGCCGATCATCATCTGAAGATTCGACGTGTCTGCTTCACGTTCTCGTCGTTCTGTGAATCATTCTGCTGATCAGATTTAACAGAGCTGTATAAGAACGCGCTGAGTCCCTCAGGATGAATCGAACCACCGTTTAGTCTTAAAGGATAACTTTGTTTTTTTACAACCTGGACCTTATTTGTAGCATTAAATACGCCCATTTACTCACCCAGACAACTTTGGTGGCATTTGGAGTCGTTTTGAAGAAATTAGCCCCAGAGGAGTGGCGCGTATATCCGTATAATGCGAGTACTCGGGGCATCCATGCGCAGCCTCTATATAACGCATAATCTGCGGAAACTCATTCATATTCCAATATTTTGTTCTGATATGCTGGTGCTATTCCCCTCTGAGCCCGTGGTGGCATGTTATCAACACCCGCCGTCTCTAGACAACTACCTCTGACGTGGATGATGTCATTACCGAACGCCGGGCGCTGCGAGCAGCCGGCCACAACACGGCTGACTCTGCGGCGGTCGGCTACGAATACGCAATAACGAACCACAGCTGAGCCAAACTACAGCTAAACTAGCCGACCGCCGGCTCAGAGGGGAATAGCACCAGCATATCAGAACTAAATATTGGAATATGAACGAGTTTCTGCAGATTATGCGTTATATAGAGGCTGCGCATGGATGCCCCGAGTACTCGCATTATACGGATATACGCGCCGCTCCTCTGGGGCTAATTTCTTCAAAACGACTCCAAATGCCACCAAAGTTGTCTGGGGGAGTAAATGGTCGTATTTAATGCTACAAATAAGGTCCAGGTTGTAAAAAACCAAAGTTATCCTTTAAATCGTGGCTTTTATTTTTCTCAGCTGCTTTGATTTGAAACATATCAGTCAGGAAGTTTATTGTTGCACATTTCATGCACAACGGCAGATCTGAGGTTTTCATATGACGCATTAAAAACATTGAAATGCAAATTAAAAGAACAGAAGATAAGAAGCTCTGTTTTAAAGGGATATTTGACGATGTGTTAATTTAAACTCAACACTTCCTCCATGTTTGGATGAATTTTTTAATAATGGGTGTTCCTGTTTGTCAGATTGATCCGGAGCGACAGGCCGACCGGAGGGACGACCATGTTCGAAAATGTCCCGGCAGGTAAATCCTCTCACCTGTTCGACGTTTCAGGGCGCTCGCTGCTGGAGCTGCAGATATTCGTGCCGTGAACACGTCCTGTGTTTGTCCTCAGTGTCCGCAGTGGAGCGTCAGCAGGTACTGGGAGCTGTGGAGCGTCTGCAGGCCAAACTGGTCCAGAGGGAGGAGTGGACCCACAGTGATCACATGGCAAACCTGAGGGAGACCCTGCAGAGTCCACTGTTCAACCACATCCTGACCCTGCAGCACTCCATCAAACAGCTCCGGAACCAGGTGAGAACCAGAACCGGGTGTGTCTGAATGTGTCACATGACTCAGAAACCAGATCACAGATTGATCCTGCAGCTGTCAATCAAAAGCTCTCACAGCAGGTCAGTGAACAGCTCAGGAACAGTCACACAGTCCTGGAAGAAGTCAGTAATACCACCGTTTAAAAATACTCTGATACCAGTCTAAAACGTCTTCATACCTCGTCATTGTGTATACGCCATGGTTTAATTCAATGTAAAGTCCTCCACCGTCTGCATTATTCAAGGGATAAGTTGGCCGAACTCTTTCCCACTACAGACCCAGGCTGTCCGAGGTGCAGTCATGTACCCACCACAGTTGGACATATATTTTGGTCATGCACCTCCCTCGACGACTATTGGAGACAGATATTTGATGTATTTTCCAAAATCCATTCCCAGCCCATAACACCTGGCTATCACACAGCTATCACACATTTTTGGCGTACCACCACCAGGCTGCAAAGTCTCAAACCTGCAAGCAAATGCTTTGGCATGCTCGCACGCAGACTCATACTTTTTAATTGGAAGTCAAATTCAGCCCCGTCATTCCTGCAGTGGAGGAGGGATGTGCTATCTTTTCTACCTTTAGAGAAAATGAGATACAAGATATGTAAAGCCCACAGAAACTTTACCCTGACCTGGAGTCCCTTTATAGAATTTGTGGGCTTTTCTTTTCAATGATACACCTTAATGCAAGTTGTATTGGAGAGTTAAAGCCTCTTTATTATCTGCTCAAAACATCAAATCACTGAACGTGAACATATAATGAGGGGTTCCTGTCTGACTATTTCTGTATTTGTTTTTGTACTTTTTCTGTTTATTGGGGGTGGGGGGTGGGTGTTAATGTTTGGAAGTTGTATGTTTGTTAATAGAAAAATGCAAAATGAAGTTGGAAAAAAAAACAACTCTGATACCAATAAAAGTCCTTTATTCCAAACCTTCAGGTAAAAGTATTACCAGTAAAATACAGTTGTAGTACTGTTCTCTGTCAGTGTTCATGTTGGATTCGTTTTGTTGATGAGCTCGAGCTCATTTTATGGCTTAATTGACTGATTTGTCAGAGAGCTGTCAGATCAAAGTAACAGAGTAAAAAAATATTTCTGAAATATAGTAGAGTAGAGGTATGAAAATACTCACTCCAGTACTTGAGTAAAAGTACTTAGTTACTTTGCTGCACTGCAGTCACAGACAGTCTGAGTTTCTCTGTTGCGTCGTGTGTTGTCGGGCAGGTGAACTCGTGTTTTATGTGTTCGCTCCACGTTATTCTCACTGTGTGTCAGAGCGATGAAGGTGTTGAACTCAGCAGATTTATGACTCACGTACTCAGATTACATCAGAAACATGTCCGACCCGTGAGCGGGAGTTTATTTTAGAGCCGCTCCTTCTGGTTCTGTTCACGATTAGCTGTTGTTGATGTTTGAAGTGTTTCTGATCAAAGCAAAAACTCACTAATGGAAGATTTACCGAGGTGGACAAAATATCAGAAACGTGCTGCAGCCGATGCTTCCCGTCAGCAGTGAACTCGCCGCGAGAGCCGCCGTCACCGTCGGCCTGTTGTTTCATCAGTGCATAACCGGCTGCGTCTGCAGACCGATGAAGGCCTCCCATCTGATCCGACATGCGTAACTCCGCCCAGGCGTTGACAGCCTATCGGGTCTCGGTCCGCCGCCGCCTCCTGTGACCTGTCAGCGTGGCCGAGCGGGGACATTGAATCCCCTCTGCATCGCCATCTGTATTCAGCTCCAGCTCGCACTGACGTCGAGCCTTTACAATAAACAATCTGCGGGCCAAATTAAGATAATGGCAATAACTGACGCCGGGCTTCATATTCTAAGTGCTGCGAAGGTCAGAGCCGAGTCTATGAATGCGTCGGCGGAAGCCGGCGGAGGGTATATGAAGCGGGGACTTCTCTCTCTTTCTTTATTTATTTTCCCTCCCGCCTCCCCCGGCTCTCTGCGGATCTATCAAGCTTTAATATCTAGTGTCTTGGTTTGAGTAACGGCCCTGTCGAGGCGGTATTGATGAAATGGCTCGGGATCCTGCTCCGTCAGCCTGGCCTAAATAAGCCGCAGACTGATAAGTTTCCACAATGTGAGTGTAAAGGTCATTAATACATTACCTGTTCAGAGGGAGGGGGCCTGCAGAGGAATCTATTGATTTTCCTTTCCCTCTCTCCTCCCCACTTACCCCCGGCCTCTACGCTTCATTTTTATCCCTCCATGTCTTTCTTTATTGTCGATAGCGTCCTTGCATATAAGAGCGTCTGTCTGTCTGTCTGTCTGTCTGTCTCTCTGTCTGTCTGTCTCTCTGTCTCTCTCTCTCTCTGTCTGTCTGTCTCTCTCTCTCTCTCTCTGTCTGTCTGTCTGTCTCTCTCTCTGTCTCTCTGTCTGTCTGTCTCTCTCTCTCTGTCTCTCTCTCTGTCTCTTGGTCTCACACTACTTGAAAAGCTCACAGCTGCAGGATTCAAGCAAACATGAATGAATAGATTAGAGCTGCACGATAAAGCATCAGCTGGTATCAGCTTGTTTCAGATATATCAGTGCTGATGTGATGTCAGCTGATCGGTCACAAGGGGCGGGACAGAAAAGGCCGAGCGAGGACTCCCCGAAGCTCCCACCAGCCAGTCGGAGCTGAAGAAGACTTCTGGAGGAAGGATTTCCAGCTGCCTGAGATTCAGCCCTCATCAGATGTGGAGACTGTTTGTCTGTGGATCCTCTGCCTCGTGTTTTCACACAGTCTCACTGGTTCCTGTAGTTTTTATAACACTAACATGTATCGCCTCCTGTGTGACCGCCCTCTCCTCCTCCTCCTCCTCCTCCTCCTCCTCAGCTCAGCAGTATGCCTCCTGATGCCTGCAGCGAGTTCAGTTTCTCCAGAAAGGGTCAGCTGATCATGAGCGCTGTTAATCCAGACAGCAGCTCAGCCCCGCCCACCCTGTCCGCCTCCTCCTCCATCCTGACCAACGGCTCGACTCCGCCCATCCATCAGTCTCCGCCCTCGTCTGACCTCCTCCAGAAATGGATCCTCGCCGCCGCCAAGGTGGGTGGAGCCACCGCACATGTAGAAACACACCTGCAGAACACACATGAGCCAAGTCCTGAACTGTGTGTGTCTCTGTCTCTATGTCTCTGTGTGTCTCTGTCTGTCTGTCTGTCTGTCTGTCTGTGTGTCTCTGTCTGTCTGTCTCTGTATTTCTGTGTCTCTGTCTGTCTCTGTCTGTGTGTCTCTGTCTCTCTGTCTGTCTCTGTCTCTCTCACTGTCACTGTCTCTGTCTCTGCAGGGCCGTCCCACAGAGCTGCTCAGCCTGACTCGTCCTCTGTCTGGAGGTCTGGGCTTCAGTGTGGTCGGTCTGAATCCAGCAGGAAGCAGCAGTCAGGGCGTCTTCGTCAAACACGTCCAGCCTGGAGGCATCGCTCACAGGTTCGCTGTCACGGCTTTGTGTCCTCCAGTCGGAGGAGGACGCAGCTTCTGTCCATGCAACATCACATCAGCGTCTTTCCACAAGTCTTATAGACTTCACATCACTAAAATCACTTTCCAGAGCTTTCATCCAGACAGTCGTTGTTTTCTCTCTATTTCTGTATCTTCTTCCACAAACTACAAACCTGTTGTTCAAAACGCTTTTTAACTCCCATCAAGTCGTTCATGACTAGAACAACTGGCCTGAATTAACACCTTGAATACAGTCATGTGGCATGAACACACACAGCCAACAACAACACAAGCTTGATGTTGCCTCTTCCTGCTCTGCAGAATTATGGGTAATGTAGTCTTTCATACCACATGTTGCCTCTTCCTGCTCGTAAAACCTGAATCAATGGAGCTAAAATGCAGTTTAACATGAGGATAAAAATACCTATAATTCCTTTCACATGTGTCACAATAAAGTCACAGACACTGGCTATGACCCTGTACTGCTGGTCTGGGGTCAGATGAAACAAACACTACAGCCACGCGCTGTGAGCAGGGTCAGGAGGAAGCAGCTCAAATACTGAGTCTGCAGTAATATAACATACATGGGATTTATTATAAACGGACAAAGACCGAGCTTCTAATCAATGCTGGATTTAAAAAAACAACTTGATAATCAGCAGAACTGGAACACAGTGCACATTTGGTTCTATTAGCATTTAACAGCTACTGTGTGTAGCTAGCAGACTAGTTTGTAGATTACTAATTAACTAGCTGTGTAGCTGCTAATGCTAAAATATCAGCCATTTTGATGGGGTTTCTGCAGAGGATCGGTTTTGAAATGTCCTGACTGCTGTTGTGTCGCGGCCGCAGGGACGGGCGCCTGCAGGAGAGAGACCAGATCCTGGTGATAAACGGCAGCCCTTTGGAGCCCGGGATCAGCCAGCAGCAGGCCCTGACCCTCCTGCAGCAGCCCGGAGAGACTGTGGAGCTGGTGGTGGCCCGGGACCACCCGCTCAACGCATCACCTCGACCCGCCATCAACACGGTAAGACCCGCTGTGTCAGCTAAATACAACAAGGACATTTTATCGTGATCCACAAACAGTTTCCTGGTTATTCAGGACAAAAGTCCTCAATTATTCCCCCTAAAACCGTTTCTGTTTGTGAATGGATGAAACACGTGAACATCATGCTATTAGCTTTAACAGCCGTTGGTTGGTTTGTTTTTGAACCAGGCTGTTTTCCCCTGCTTCAAGTCTTTATGCTAAGCTAGGCTAACCATGTCCTGACCCCAAAGTCTGAACACAAAGACTAAGATTAACATTTACAACTTTAACAACAAGCATATTTCCCAAAGCGGTGAACTGTTCAATCAGTTTAAAAACCAGTATAAATAAATCAGAGTCTGGATCCTCAGGTCTGTTAAAATCTGTTTCATTGTAGACTCTGTTAGCGCTCAGAGATTTGATCTAAACCTGTTCTGATTGAGTTCTCCTCTGATCAATGATCTGTATTACTGCAGCTACAGAGACGGTTAGCTTCTCAGCTGTGCTAACAGCTGATTTTTAAACCTGGGACAGAAATGTGCAGTATAACTCCAGATGGGTGTTTCAGCTCTGATACTAAAGTTTTATTGTCAGTTGTTTGAGAGAAACAGGAAAACAAGCTTAGATCAGGAAATAAAGTCATTTCCAAATTTTTAGCATCAATTTTAGGATAAAAAAAAATCAATATGAAGTATTTAATGTATTTCAAATTATATTGTCCAGATTGTTAAAGTGTCAGTGTGAGCACGCTCACCGTTCCCTGCGGTGCGGTTAAAATGACCGTCATGTGGCGCAGGTTGAGCTCAAACACCAGATGTCGGCTTTTCTCATTTTGGAAAACAACTTGAAAGAAAGTTGAAGTGTGAGTTTGCACATTTTCATTGTTTCATGGCTCAGCATGAAATGATTTTTAAGGTCTGATCCTGAACCAGCAGGGCTGTCGAGATCTGGAACATCAGTGAAATCAGCTTTATACTGTACTGTGTGCTCAGCCACACACACACACACACACACACACACACACACACACACACACACACACACACACACAGCAGCTTGGCTGTCACTCAAAACAAGCATTGCAGAGAGGATGCCAATCATAACTGGAGGTCACTTTGAGGCCACGCCTCCGGATCAGAGTGAGACCTCCTGTCTGTGACGAGCTGTGAGTCTGCTGACATTGACTCGGATGATTTTTACGACCTTAACGCCTATAGGAAATCAAGTTAGTGCTCCACTCGCAGCATCGCTCCTGACAATATGTATTTAAGTCTGCGGAGGTGCGATCAATGAATGTCGACATGACGGGCGAGTCAAAGACTGGAGACGGGGAGGACAGAGAGACACGCGGAGACAGACAGAAAACAGAAGATGCTGCAATTATGAAGCTCAGATCTGAGCTGAGATGAAGGGTCAAAGGTCGGACGACTTCACCTGAGGCCAGGTGAAGCTTGTGTTCTGTTTAACTGGCTTTATTTAAAGCAGAGTTTCCCAACATGTGGTCTGTGGAGCTCAGAGGAGTCCAGATCGGACCAGTTCTCTCCACACCAACAACAATAGAGCTGCTGACAGCGATGAATGGAGAGCGGGCTGACCTCTGCTCTCACGCCGAGCATTGTGGGTGTTGGAGTCTTTGTGACTGCGTCTCATTTTCTCTTCAACATGAATCTCACTTCACGTATTTTAAATGCTGATATTCGTTGGTAAGAGGGAGAAAGAGAAGGATGAAGAAAGCAAACAGAGTCTGCAACAGAAAGATCAATTTCCTGGACAGTGAAATTAAAGAAAATGTTAGCGTATGCCCGAGTTATTGGACAAAATACATGAGAGAACATGAAAATGTTTGAGAACTTTGACATTTAAAAAAGCCAAAGGAAAGATTTGAGAGAGAGAAACGATGCGCTGACAGCGTGGAGCAGCTCTGGACTGTTAATGTGAGCGGAGGATCACAGGTTAGTCTGAGCCGTAATCATTCTGCTCTGCTCCATCGTCGGGTCATTATCACACAGAATTACACCGTCCCTCTTGTTTGTTACCCTCCTCCTCCTCCTCCTCCTCCTCCTCCTCCTGGCTCATTGGATCTGGGCCATGTCCTGCATACCAGGCCTCTGCGATCCTCCCGCTTTTGTTTTATTCATGTCCCGTTTCCATCGAGGTCGCGTTTAATGGAGCCGCGGGCATAAAAAACACAACTCTGGCTGGGATTTTATTGCTGTTCGCCTGGCCCGGATAACTATCCTGCCTCCTGAAGCCAAGACTCCTCTGCCGGCCGGCCTCGGGCCTCTCTGACCCTCTGCCGCCGCCGCTGTTCAGTCCAGCTCCTCCGGCTGCTGGACTCCGGCTGACGCCGCCTGTCGCTCATCATAAAGATATAAATCAACGAGTCCGATGTGATTTTACAGCTTTTGTCTGTTTCGTGAATATTTCCCCCCCCCATTGATGGGGACAGTGTGGCAGCGAATGTGCTCGGGAGTTTAGAGTTAATTTATGACTCTACTAAAAATGACAAAAAGCAGAAAGAACGAAGATTAAAAAATAACAGATTGTGTGATTAAAGAAACCTGAAGGGGCTTTTAAAACCACCTCAAGAGGAGATGGACTGAAGAGCAACTGCATGACTCACCCAGGTCACATGACCAGCCTCCTGTCAATCATACACGAAACCAACAGTTCCCCAGCTCCTGCTTTCTCCCAGCATGCATCTCTGCTTCACACTCATCACCCTGTGCAAGTCGTCTCAGTTAAAGACAGTCTGGGAGCAAAGAATAAGTCAGCTTTCAGTCTTTGACAGTTTCTGATCATCTGTGACGCCACCTTCATGTTTCTCCTCTTCAGATTATTTTTGGCTTTTTGATTCTTCTTCATCACATGAGATGTGAGCAGAGCTGCTACGACATCTCCTCTGCCTTTCATGCTCGAGTCATCCTCTGTTCCTGCACAGTTAGGGTGGAGCTGAGTGGACTACATTTCCCACAATGCAACGTGCTCGCGTCCATTTGTGAAAAAATGTATCGTGTCTCTGTGACACAGACTTTCTGTCAGAGATTTGATTTGTTAGATTTGTTTCTTCTCCTGCATGAAAGACGTGAAATCACCGTCAACAGTGAACTAACGTTAATGTTTAACGTGTGTGAGCTGTAGGACCGCCCACATCTGTCCGCTCTAATGTCAGACAACATCTGGAGCTTCATCAAACTCAGGAAATAGACTTTAACACGTGAGCACGACCGGCACTGTGGCCTGTGTTTACAGCTCACACAGCAGACCTCAGAACAGTCTCCACGTACAGGACTACATCCATCCAGATTGTATAGAGCCAACACTGTTTATTTCCACATTCAACACTTTGCCTCCAATAAACTCTCAGCAGCAGAGTGATCGGACCTTATCAGGCAAACAGAGTCCACCAGCGTCCACGAATCAGCTGAGAGGACTGGAGTCTCCTCTGACCCTGAAGGCCGAAGCTCAGTCACATGTTGAGCTCTTCAAAAAGCACAAAATGAACAAACTCTTTTTTTTCCCCTCACTGTTCATACAGAAGCACTATAGTGCAAGAAAAATCCTGCAGATGAATATGAATACAAAAGAAATGATGAAGAAAACAAATGAAAAAGTATGTTAATGAATTTACTATAAATACTATATAAAATACTGTACTACCAGGAAAACTGCACTTATATATTTTACCAGACCAACAGGTTGATTCTCCGCTCCTGTTTTACTGAAATATTTGGAACAAGCAGGTGAACCTTTGACAGCGTGTCATCAAAATGTTAATTAACTCCCAATCAACAGTTTTACTTTCATTTTTTACTAAATACACACCTGCATTACACGAATCATCAGTACACTCCAAACTCCTAATGCAAAGTTTATTGAAGCTTTAAATCTCCCAGCATCTTAAAACGCTTTGGTTTGTTTACACCTGCCGGGGTCACACCTGTCACACCTGTCCAACCTCTTCACCTGGTCGTTAACATGTGTGTGTCCTCCATCCTGTGCTGAAGGATCAGTGGGGCCACGTGGAGGAAATCCAGCTGGTGAACGATGGTTCTGGTTTGGGCTTCGGCATCGTGGGAGGGAAGACGAGCGGGGTGGTGGTCAGGACGCTCATCCCGAACAGTGTGGCAGACAAGGTACGTCAGTCAGCTGATCGGTCAGCTGATCGGTCAGCTGATCGGTCAGCTGATCAGTGTTATTAATGAGTAATACACCTGAAGCTCCCTGTCAGGGTCTTTTTAAACTGCTGCAGTCGTCTCTGATTGACTTTGGCTGCTTGTTGTTCGTCATGTGTTCATATTATTATAAATATTATATGTTGTACTGATGTATATATTAATATATATAAATATATATGATCATGTGTACAATGATTGTTATTGTGAAACATCAGCCTTGACCTTGGAACACAACACACTTCGTCTTGTAGTGGCTCATACATTCACAGTGCGTAGCCTCGTGTGACCCCCGCAGCACACACTGGACTCATACAGACTGAACTAACAGTCGCTGGGATGTTCTGCACGATGAGAACCAGGATGTCAGCTTATCGGGCCAAACGCCATCGTGGCTCGATCTGGACTCCGGTGTGTTGCCTTTTGTTTCCAAGAGAGACGTTGACGAGGGCTTGATGAGACCAGACAGCTGTTGCTCAAATGTGACTCAAATTCACAGAAAGTCAAAAAAAGAAAATACAAACGAAACGAGGTTTTCCCCCCCGACTGTGACCCAAACATCAGACACTACCCCGAGATAAACCACCACAGAAGAAGAGACACAACGAGGCGACGTCATTCAAAGAACAAACGATGGAAAACATAAAATCAGACATTTTTCTTAGTTTTGTGTGTTCATGTGAGGAAGGTTACAGCCTCCTCATCATCAAATATTTTAATATGTTACAGTGTTTACATTATATACTGTTATATTTGTTATATTGATGCATTGATTTATTACCATCGTGTTTTATTAGCATTATTAGCTTAACACGCTAGTCAGTGGGAACATGCTAGCTCTTGTCACTCAGTGTCAGGTAGCGCTCTAGCTGATTCGGTTTCTAACTGTACGTTCAGCTCACTGCTTACCTAAAAGATGTGTTTTACCATCGACTCTGATCTCCTGGTTTGTGCAGACGGACTTAAGCAGAGCAGCCTGATATAATTTAACGTTGTCTTCTTCTGTTTTGGACTCTGTCTTCCCTCAAAGGTCAACCGGAGACAGTTTCTGTTGGTCGACAGCGATTGTTGCGTTCCCATCGAGGTGAATTAATGTGTGAAACTCGGCTGAAACAGTGACGTATAATTAGAGCCAGAACTGAAGATGTCAAGACTTTGAGGTTGAGGAATTATTATTTGTATGCTGCAAGCTTCAAGTGTCAGCCAGTTGATTTTCATAGAGATGAACCAAAGACTTCCTGGACGGAGAGAAATCCATTTAAAACTGATGGACGATTTGGAAAAGGATCAGTGGGACTGCTGAGTAGAGGTTTTGAAGGACTGTCTGCCTGTTTTTTGCTTTGTAATGATCTCCATCTGCACCATCATCCATCTGTCCAGGCAGATGTGTGTGGAAACATGAAGACATCCTTCCTTTCCCTCCACATGTGCTGACAAAGAGCACTTGAGCAAGGCACTGAAGCCCGGAAACCTGCGCCGTCAAAGCAGGAATTAAAGCTCAGTGGACGTTTTCTGCATAAATAATAGTTAATAAAGCGCGAGCGGTGCAGCAGAACAGACAGCAGGCAGCAGCGGGACTGAAGGAGGAATTATCGCCTCGTAAATGGATTAATTAGATCAATTAGATTAATTGGACAAGATTAATTTCTCTGCAGAGAAGAGGGAAGAGCTCCGACACCAGCCAGGCTGCTCAAATACAATCTGGATGCTTTGAGCCTTTTCAACTCTCTTTTTTCATCTTCACCCCCCCACTCCTCTGCCTCACTCTTTACCTGATTATTTTGTCTTCTCGTTCCTCCCTCTTTTCTCTCCTTCCGTCCTCCTCGTGTCTTTGTCTCTTCACTCCAGCCCCACAGTCTCTTCTTATCCTCTCCATCCACAGAGCCTCAGCAGCGGTCACGTACTCGCTGTATTTCTTTTTCCTCGTCGCTCAGACAACAGTTTAATCTGCTGTGAAAAGAAAAAACTACAGAAGCGTCTTTAGCTGAATTAAATTACTGTAAATTCTCAGACGTTCACATGTTGACAGAATCTAAAGAACTAGCTGAGTGTGTACAGCTCAGCCGACTCAAAGCTGGGCAAAAAGTGTGAACACTGATGTCTCACATGTCATCAGAAAATCTGTCTGAGCAGAAACACAGTCGTGTCTCACCACTGAAAACACTTCCTGTAGTTCACTCTGACTCTCGTTCATTCATTCATTCATTCATTCATTCATTCATTCATTCATTCATTCAGTGAAACTCAACACTTTTTATAGATCTTTCACATTAAAAGACAAAGCGGGTTTGTCTGTGCAGCACATTTCATCCATAAAGACAAATCAAATAATTACGTTTTGTAATTAAATCATTTAACCGGATAAACATAAATGAGATCGAATAGAAAGTATTTTGACAGAAACTGTAAAGGTTATAGAATAGTTAATTTAAACAAAAAGAGGATTCATTCTCAGCGAAGAACCTTGGAGCTCTAATCTGCCTCTATACCTGCCAAAGAGCAGTGATTCCTAACACATCTCTGGGAGTCATCAGGTGGAAACCTCCCTTCAACGGTGTTTCGCCTACTTAGTCCCACTACACCTCCAGGAGGCTAGGCGGTGAGCTCCGGCGTCCCAGAGTCAACCCCCCCCAGTGCCAGTTCACACTGCTCCTACACAATCCAAACAGCACTGCCACGTTCAACTGACCCAGAGATGCTCCAGGTAGTTGCCAGTACCAATGCTACCATTTAGCTAATGCTAATGCTAACCGCTACCTGCTAAGAGGAACAGAAGAAGACAATACAGCTAGATTCATCTATACTGTTAATGTTAACTGCTAGCTGCCAATGCTAACTGTTAAGATACTATCATACTATCACCACTTTAGCTATTGTTAGCTGCTACGCTGCTACCACAGGCCTAGATGCCACATGTAATTGCCGATTGCCACACTACCATCATCTACCCCTGCCTCTCACCAACTGCACCAATAAAAGCGGGGTGGGAATACAAACCCTGGTTTGGGTAGGGGGTAGAAAATTTGGAGGGTGCTGAAGGTGGAGGCCTAAGCCACAGACTAGACAGTAATAGAAATAAATCTCGATCGTTCTTCGTGTTGGTCTGTTGATGTTTGGTAATAAAGCAGTCGATGATGTGAAGCAGCAGTCAAAGATCTGTGAGCTCCGTCACGTTCAGGATCTCCTCGATTCTCCGCAGCTGAAGAGGAAACGTCTGGGTGTGATCTAAAAGAGACTGAAGGCCGTTTTAGCTTTTTCTTTAAATGATTTACCTTTGAGTTAAACCTCCTTTGGCTCTGGTGACTTCTTCTTTTTGGCTGAATAAAAAAGATTTGAGCTGAGTATACTGAGGTTACTGTCAGTCAGAGTCAATGAACCCGATCAGCAGTCTGATGGTGTATTGATGAATCCACGGAGCTGTCCGTGGTGCTGAAGGAGCTTTTATCACTCAGTCCCAGATTAAATATTCTCCAAACTAGACATCACAATGTACCTTCATGCTCATGCTGTTATATTGAAGCCTTTATACTCTGTGGAGTGATGTCACCACCATGATCAAAGTAGTGTCATCATGGAGGATCATAGAGACACACTGCTGTCTGTTGGATTCCAATGATGTCTCTATAATCAGTCAGACGAGGCTGGGAGGTCTTCATAGGTGTGTGTGGGGGCAAGGGGCAGGGGGTGCTCCCATTGGGCCATCCACCCTGTTAAAAATGAACAAATCACCACCTGAATGCATCTATTAATGGACGAGTGATGGTAATTGAAGCTTTCTCCTCTGACACACTCTGGAAACCAGTCAGAGACCTGAACACTGGTGTTTCTGAGCTGAAGCTAAAAGCTGAAGCTAAAGGTGCCCTGTGCAGTGTTGGCTGGATGTAAAGACCCTCTCTAATAAAAGCCTGTTTCTCTCTACAGTTGAGCTAAATAAAGACCCCGAGCCACTGCTATGATTGGCTGTCACGTTCTTCTTCCCCTCTCCCAACCAGGACGGACGTCTCCGCACAGGTGACCACATCCTTCGCATCGGGACGACGCCCACCAGCGGCCTCACCAGCGACCAAGTTGTCAAGGTGCTTCAGGGGTGTGGGAGTCACGTGACCATGCTGATCGCCAGGGATCTCCAGGGTCAGAGGTCGACAGCCCCGCCTCCCCCGCCACCTCCAGACTCCGCCCCCGTCTCCTCCTTACCCCCCCGTCCCCTGGACCCGCCCCTGCAACGCCGGATCAGCAAGACGGTGAATCATTACGTATTAATCGTGTCCAAGTTCAGAGATGGATGTTGAACAGACTCTCTGGCTGCACAGTCTCAGCTGAAACATACGATTTCTGTGTGTTTGTTTGGTTTCAGCCCAACCTGGAGGGATATGAGATCCACGAGGTCCCTCTAACCAAGAAGGACGGCCAGAGCCTCGGCATCTCCATCATCGGCTGCAACCCCCTGACCAGCCAAGGTAGGGCAGGAAAGAGTTCAAACACGCCAAAACACAGCGAGCAGCCCGGGTCAGGCAGGAAAACACGCTTAAAACAAGATTAACCCTCCTCACCAGCCCTGAGCATTTCATTCCAGCTCAAACATTCTGATTATGGTATGCTGCACCTTCACAGTAAGAGCTTCAGAGTGCCTGGAGTCAAGAGGGGGTCGCTACGGCAGCTGCATGGTCTTTTACTCTGAAGCAGCTCAGGCCTTTTATTGTGAAGGTCTCATACGTTTTGTTAATTTATGCTGAGGAGTTGAACATAAACACATCTGTCTTTACCTGCAGCTTCTATTTTTTCCATATTCTGCAGCTCTGTCTTTAATGGTCCAATAAAACCGAAACTCTCTCTGTCTCTCTCCCTGTCCCTCTCCCCCTCTCTCTCCCTGCCCCCCCCCGTCTCTCTCCCTGTCTCTCTCCCCCTCTCTGTCCCTGTCCCTCTCCCCCTCTCTCTCCCTGTCTCTCTCCCCCTCTCTCTGTCTGTCTCTCTTCCTGTCTCTCTTCCTGTCTCCCCTCCCCTTCTGTCTGTCTCTCTGTCTGTCTCTGTTCAGATGCAGTAGGTGTGTTTGTCAAACATGTGGTTCCAGGCAGCGCAGCAGATCAGAGCGGAAACATCCGAATCCATGATCGACTGATCGCTGTAAGGACCTGTCTGTCTGTCTGTCTGTCTGTCTGTCTGTCTGTCTGTCTGTCTGTCTGTCTGTCTCTGTGTTAGAAAGACAAACTCCACCTCTATTCATACCTCATACCTCTGTCTCCTCTTGTCCCTACCTGTCCGTCTCCTTCTCGTGTCTCTACCTGTCTGTCTCTCTCTGCCCCCCTGTCTGTCTCAACAGTTGGACGGCATCAGTCTCCACGGTCTGACCAATCAGGAGGTTCTGGAGGTGATGAAGAGGACGGGTCAGACTGTCGTTCTCTGTGTGGTCAGGAAGAAACCCAGAGCTCTGGAGAGATCCTTGGACAAAGGTAGACAGACAGAGGGACAGGTACATGTAGACAGACATACAGACTTTTGGACAGCACTTGAGCAGGTAGGCCGGCACTGATGGACGAAGAACTGTAGCAAAGATCTGGAGGAAAATCAATCAATTGGTCAATCAATCAATCAGTCAATTTATGAATGAAATCAGAGTTCATCTTTGTTATTACAGTAATCAATGATGGAAAAAGATGATTCAAAGTACAGACGTGAAAACGAGACATGAAAAGAAGCACAACAGTTTAATACTGTAAGAATATGATCGAAACATCACTAATACAATCCTACAAGAAGCATTGATTAGTTCCTGTTGTCGGCCTTTTGATCTCACACAGCTCGTCCAGCTGCTCGTGTGGTGAAGTGGCTCTCTGTGGGTTCAGGCTGTGCAGAAACAGTGAGAGAAGTTAACTCTCTGTGTTAAACTCATCAGAGCTTTGCTTCCTATTTCCTGTCCGAGGCCTCTCTGCCTCTGTCCTCTCAGCCAGATTAAGATGACAAATTTGTTTACAGCTCAGTGTAATTTTCCCAAACTGTCCACAGAAAGCCCGCGATTCCTCCCCCACCAGCGTCCGCAGAGATTAATTCTCTCAGTCCGGGGTCATTTTTTTGTCTCGCGATCGGCCGGCGGCCTGCACCGGTCAGCCTCCGGGCCAGAGAGAAACAAGTGATTTTTAAAGAAGAGGAGGAGCGCGGGGCTCTTATCTCCTCCAGACGTCTTTTCTTTCATTACTGAGAAAACACAGAGAACTGGAAACCAGCTGAGTTCAGCCTGCAGGCTCAGGGTTTCAGCTTCTCATATTCTGGTCATTTCTGCTGCTCCCTTATCTCCACAGACTTATGATGAGTTATGATGAGCCTGACAGGAAAATAAACTTCAGTTTTACAGATCACCAGGAGGTCAAGGGTCAGACCGTGTTCCCTGAACGTGGGCCACAGCCAGGCTTTTAAGTTCTGCAGATGATTCATAGAAAAGACGGAACAAACTTTCAGACAGACTCTCCTGCAGGACGTTCACGCCATGAAAGAGACGCAAGAAATGATTGTCTCCTCTGTGTGTGTGTGTGTGTGTGTGTGTGTGTGTGTGTGTGTGTGTGTGTGTGAGACTGTGAGTGTGTGTGTGTGTGTGTGTGTGTGTGTGTGTGCGCGTGCGCGTGTGTGTGTGTGTGCGCGTGTGTGTCTCAGTGGAGAGGGAGTCGTCTCGTGTGTCATTGAGGAGATCAGTGGAGGTCAAGACTCGCTCGTCTGGGTTTGGTTTTGTGACACCAAAACTTGAAACAACATACTCCAACACAGCACAGCAAACAAGAGGTGAGTACACACACACACACACACACACACACACACACACACACACACACACAGACACACACACACACACACACACACAGACACACACACTCACACTCACACACACACACACACACTCACAGTCACAGTCACAGTCACAGTCACAGGCACACACACACACACACACACACTCACTCACTCACACACACACACACGCACACACACTCACACGTACACACACACACACTTACTCACTCACACACAGTTACTCACACACAGACACACACACGCACACACACACTCACACTCACGCGTACACACACACACACACACACACACGCTCACACACACACACACACACACACACTGATGATTTATCTGAGTGAAAAATGTGCAGTTTGTCCTGAAGGTGGCGCTAGAGGAGAGCTCAGTGGTTCATTAGATATCTGAGGGGTTTATCCTCTGAGGAGCAGGAGTATCTGTGCTGTACGCTCCCTGTGAACAAACTGAATTGTCCCATATGTTAGTGTTAATTACAGAAGTACTGCACACAAACAGATAACTAATAAAAAAACACAGACGGTGTAATGTGCTCCATCTGAACACGCTGAGCATCGAACCACTGCATGTGACGTTTTGGTGTTAAGCAGATTAACCGCCACAGTTATAAATGAATGTTTATTGGAATCTCCTCTGCCAAGTGAGTTTTTACACAGTTACAGCTTTATTTCTCATTTTTACAGGCTTGTTTACTCGAATTATTTACTTAGAAAAGTGAAAAATGTTAAAGGTTTTCTCAAAAGACTGAACCTTAAAATGTACGTTCAGTCGTGTGAAACAGGCTGTGGATTCATGGATCCAGCTCAAACTCTGAGTATGTTAAGTAGATAAAAGCAGCGAGTAAAAACCTTCACTGAGAGCTCCTGCAGACATGTCAGCACAGGCCTCTAACAGCACTCTTCTCTGAATTATTTCCTCTCTTTTTATTCCTCATTAGCTTTGCTAAGTGGCCAAAACGCCACGCTAACACTTAGCACGCCGCCTGCCTGCTCCCGGCCAACAGATGTAAAGTGTCCGAGCTGTCTGACAGCCTCACGGCGATGTATTACCCTGTTTATTCAGCCAAACGCTGCAGATTAATTGCACTGTGAAGGCCGAGGTTAGCAATGCTAATTTAATCAGAGGCTGTTGTTGTAACGCCGCCAGACCGGCTGCAAAATACCTCAACATGTGAGGAGATTTGTGAGAATTTGGGGGTGTTTTTCTTGAGCTCAGCAGTGGTGGTTTCCTCCCTGAAATCAGCCTGAAGGGTCAGGGAGCAGCCCGGAGACCGTTCAGCAGGTCCGTCTCAAAGAGTCGCTCCCTAATCTGCCGCGAATGTTAATGTTTCATGTTCAACCTGCTGCCGTCACTCTGCTCCGGAAAACCCATTCATCCTCCTGTCATTTCACAGCGTGCTGTCGCAGAGACATTAAACACAGATGCAACGTCGCAGCCTCCACAGCTGCAGCTGCTTACTTTACAGTTTACATTTGAGTCATTTAGCCTGAACTACAGAAGAACTACAGCTCAGGCTTTCCTCTCACGCTGCTGCAGTACCACCAGCTGTGAAACACACTAAATACACGGTTGTTAGTACCAGTACTCCTGTCGCAGTTTAACACACAGTAAAACACAAACAGAAAACCGAGTTACTGCATGACACCGTTAGTACAGAGGGCAGCAGCAGCAGTCGTGTGCCTGATGCTAACATTAGCTCTGTGTCACTGCAGGTTTGTCAGCGCTAATTAGCTAACAGATATCGTGCTTGTTACGAAACGCTGTGCAAATAAACAACACATCACTTTCTCCAGCAGTTCGTGTGACTTTGTGCCAAATAGCTCTTTGTAGTGTTTGTATAAGTAATGATGAGGAAGCGAAGTACAGGAGAATGCTCTCTGGCTCGCCACCGGCCCCGCCCACCCGTTCCCGCTCCATAGACTTTCCGCTGTGATGATGTCACTCACGTAAAAAACACTTCACTGCTTTTACAGATAGAAAACACAGAGTAAAAACTGGAGATGTTTGCTGTGTCCTGTCAACAGTAAAGTTCAATAGTGACAAAACGTAGCTGATGGTAGAAACACGATGACTTCACATGTGGACACGTGCAGCTGCTCAGACTTCATCCAGAACGCAGTCGTCATGGAGCGCTCGCTGCTTTCAACCGTAGCATTACCACAACTGCACCAACGCCTTTTTTCCTCATGAGGTGGAAGGCTGAAAACACACATATCGTGCAGCTAATTTTGCTCTGACTCACATCCAAATATGAAATTCTGATTTGGAAAGATATCCAGACATATAGAGCGGCCGCGCTCGAGATTTGCATATGATAGAAGAGTGGACTGTTGGCCTGTCGGCCGGAGGTCTGCACTCTCCGAGTTCCCTCTCAGTTTATCGTGTTGTCCAACAAAACGCTGCACAGCCTGCGGCGGTATTCTGCACCAATTTACATAAAGTTACATTTTTTCAACTTGGACCCCTCCATTTTCAGTTGACCGCTCTTCCACAGCGTCTCATGTATGTGAGAAACTTTGTGTCTAATGACGATTGGAGATTAGAGGAGCCTGACTTCCTCACCGACGCTTACAGGTAGCAACACGTAAATAAAAAAAAAACTGAACGTCAGTGAACAGAAAGAGACGCTGCTCTTTGTGGTGAAATCATCATCTGTCAGCGTCATAATATGTGATGTCTTTGATGAGTAACAGGAGACCTGCCGGCAGACTTTGCTGCAGTACGACTCGTTCGTTTGCATCGTTCACGGTGATGTTACATGACTGTGTGTGTCTGTGTGTGTGTGTGTTTGTGTGTGTGTGTGTGTGTGTGTGTGTCTGCGTGTGTGCTTGTCTGTGTGTGTGTGCAGCTACAGATGCAGAACTGAGG